>NW_023367038.1:0-59113 GCF_902167145.1 Zea mays | reverse complement strand
CATTTTCAATAATACCGAAGGCTAACACGTACGAGTTTTTAACCAAGAAATGGTTTCCACCAGAAATCCAAGAATGTAATCTATGGCAAGGAAACATATGTGGGGTGAGGTTTATGAGCCTCTAGTCAATGATAAATGGCCACACAACCCCCATTTTTTATGAAAATAGCCATGAGCGACCTTGAAAATAGCCATGAGCGACCATTTTCAATAATACTAGAGGCTAACACCTACGGATTTTAGACCAAGAAATGGTCTCCACCAGAAATCCAAGAATGTGATCTATGGCAAGGAAACATATGTGGGGTGAGGTGTATGAGCGTCTGGTCGATGATCAATGGCCACACAACCCCCATTTTTGTCGAAAATAGCCATGAACGACCATTTTCAATAATACCGAAGGCTAACACCTACGGAATTTTGACCAAGAAATGGTCTCCACCAGAAATCCAAGAATGTGATCTATGGCAAGGAAACATATGTGGGGTGAGGTGTATGAGCCTCTGGTCGACGATCAATGGCCACACAACCCCCAATTTGCCGAAAATAGCCATGAATGACCATTTTCAATAATACCGAAGGCTAACACGTACGAGTTTTTAACCAAGAAATGGTTTCCACCAGAAATCCAAGAATGTAATCTATGGCAAGGAAACATATGTGGGGTGAGGTTTATGAGCCTCTAGTCGATGATAAATGGCCACACAACCCCCATTTTTATGAAAATAGCCATGAGCGACCTTAAAAATAGCCATGAGCGACCATTTTCAATAATACTAGAGGCTAACACCTACGGATTTTAGACCAAGAAATGGTCTCCACCAGAAATCCAAGAATGTGATCTATGGCAAGGAAACATATGTGGGGTGAGGTGTATGAGCATCTGGTCGATGATCAATGGCCACACAACCCCCATTTTTGTCGAAAATAGCCATGAACGACCATTTTCAATAATACCGAAGGCTAACACCTACGGATTTTTGACCAAGAAATGGTCTCCACCAGAAATCCAAGAATGTGATCTATGGCAAGGAAACATATGTGGGGTGAGGTGTATGAGCCTCTGGTCGATGATCAATGGCCACACAACCTCCATTTATGTCGAAAATAGCCATGAACGACCATTTTCAATAATATCGAAGGCTAACACCTACGGATTTTTGACCTAGAAATGGTCTCCACCAGAAATCCAAGAATGTGATCTACGATAAGGAAACATATGTGGGGTGAGGTGTATGAGCCTCTGGTCGACGATCAATGGCCACACAACCCCCATTTTGCCGAAAATAGCCACGAATGACCATTTTCAATAATACCGAAGGCTAACACGTACGAGTTTTTAACCAAGAAATGGTTTCCACCAAAAATCCAAGAATGTAATCTATGGCAATGAAACATATGTGGGGTGAGGTTTATGAGCCTTTAGTCGATGATAAATGGCCACACAACCCCCATTTTTTATGAAAATAGCCATGAGCGACCTTGAAAATAGCCATGAGCGACCATTTTCAATAATACTAGAGGCTAACACCTACGGATTTTAGACCAAGAAATGGTCTCCACCAGAAATCCAAGAATGTGATCTATGGCAAGGAAACATATGTGGGGTGAGGTGTATGAGCGTCTGGTCGATGATCAATGGCCACACAACCCCCATTTTTGTCGAAAATAGCCATGAACGACCATTTTCAATAATACCGAAGGCTAACACCTACGGATTTTTTACCAAGAAATGGTCTCCACCAGAAATCCAAGAATGTGATCTATGGCAAGGAAACATATGTGGGGTGAGGTGTATGAGCCTCTAGTCGATGATCAATGGCCACACAACCCCCATTTTTGTCGAAAATAGCCATGAATGACCATTTTCAAAAATACCAAAGGCTAACACGTACGGATTTTTAACCAAGAAATGGTCTCCACCAGAAATCCAAGAATGTGATCTATGGCAAGGAAACATATGTGGGGTGAGGTGTACGAGCCTCTGGTCGATGATCAATGGCCACACAACCCCCATTTTGCCGAAAATAGCCATGAATGACCATTTTCAATAATACCGAAGGCTAACACGTACGAGTTTTTAACCAAGAAATGGTCTCCACCAGAAATCCAAGAATGTGATCTATGGCAAGGAAACATATGTGGGGTGAGGTGTATGAGCGTCTGGTCGATGATCAATGGCCACACAACCCCCATTTTTGTCGAAAATAGCCATGAACGACCATTTTCAATAATACCGAAGGCTAACACCTACGGATTTTTGACCAATAAATGGTCTCCACCAGAAATCCAAGAATGTGATCTATGGCAAGGAAACATATGTGGGGTGAGGTGTATGAGCCTCTGGTCGACGATCAATGGCCACACAACCCTAATTTTTGTCGAAAATAGCCATGAACGACCATTTTCAATGACATTGAAGGCTAACACCTACGGATTTTTGACCAAGAAATGGTCTCCACCATAAATCCAAGAATGTGATCTATGGCAAGGAAACATATGTGTAGTGAGGTGTATGAGCCTCTGGTCGATGATCAATGGCCACACAACCCCCATTTTTGTCGAAAATAGCCATGAATGACCATTTACAATAATACCGAAGGCTAACACCTACAGCTTTTTGACCAAGAAATGGTCTCCACCAGAAATCCAAGAATATGATCTATGGCAAGGAAACATATGTGGGGTGAGGTGTATGAGCCTCTGGTCGACGATCAATGCCCACACAACCCCCATTTTGCCGAAAATAGCCATGAATGACCATTTTCAATAATACCGAAGGCTAACACGTACGAGTTTTTAACCAAGAAATGGTCTCCACCAGAAATCCAAGAATGTAATCTATGGCAAGGAAACATATGTGGGGTGAGGTTTATGAGCCTCTAGTCGATGATAAATGGCCACACAAGCTCCATTTTTTATGAAAATAGCCATGAGCGACCTTGAAAATAGCCATGAGCGACCATTTTCAATAATACTAGAGGCTAACACCTACGGATTTTAGACCAAGAAATGGTCTCCACCAGAAATCCAAGAATGTGATCTATGGCAAGGAAACATATGTGGGGTGAGGTGTATGAGCGTCTGGTCGATGATCAATGGCCACACAACCCCCATTTTTGTCGAAAATAGCGATGAATGACCATTTTCAATAATACCGAAGGCTAACACCTACGGATTTTTGACCAAGAAATGGTCTCCACCAGAAATCCAAGAATGTGATCTATGGCAAGGAAACATATGTGGGGTGAGGTGTATGAGCCTCTAGTCGATGATCAATGGCCACACAACCCCCATTTTTGTCGAAAATAGCCATGAATGATCATTTTCAAAAATACCAAAGGCTAACACGTACGGATTTTTGACCAAGAAATGGTCTCCACCAGAAATCCAAGAATGTGATCTATGGCAAGGAAACATATGTGGGGTGAGGTGTACGAGCCTCTGGTCGATGATCAATGGCCACACAACCCCCATTTTGCCAAAAATAGCCATGAATGACCATTTTCAATAATACCGAAGGCTAACACATACGAGTTTTTAACCAAGAAATGGTTTCCACCAGAAATCCAAGAATGTAATCTATGGCAAGGAAACATATGTGGGGTGAGGTTTATGAGCCTCTAGTCGATGATAAATGGCCACACAACCCCCATTTTTTATGAAAATAGCCATGAGCGACCTTGAAAATAGCCATGAGCGACCATTTTCAATAATACTAGAGGCTAACACCTACGGATTTTAGACCAAGAAATGGTCTCCACCAGAAATCCAAGAATGTGATCTATGGCAAGGAAACATATGTGGGGTGAGGTGTATGAGCGTCTGGTCGATGATCAATGGCCACACAACCCTCATTTTTGTCGAAAATAGCCATGAACGACCATTTACAATAATACCGAAGGCTAACACCTACGGATTTTTGACCAAGAAATGGTCTCCACCAGAAATCCAAGAATGTGATCTATGGCAAGGAAACATATGTGGGGTGAGGTGTATGAGCCTCTGGTCGACGATCAATGGCCACACAACCCCCATTTTTTATGAAAATAGCCATGAGCGACCTTGAAAATAGCCATGAGCGACCATTTTCAATAATACTAGAGGCTAACACCTACGGATTTTAGACCAAGAAATGGTCTCCACCAGAAATCCAAGAATGTGATCTATGGCAAGGAAACATATGTGGGGTGAGGTGTATGAGCGTCTGGTCGATGATCAATGGCCACACAACCCCCATTTTTGTCGAAAATAGCCATGAACGACCATTTTCAAAAATACCGAAGGCTAACACCTACGGATTTTTGACCAAGAAATGGTCTCCACCAGAAATCCAAGAATGTGATCTATGGCAAGGAAACATATGTGGGGTGAGGTGTATGAGCCTCTGGTCGATGATCAATGGCCACACAACCCCCATTTTTGTCGAAAATAGCCATAAACGACCATTTTCAATAATATCGAAGGCTAACACCTACGGATTTTTGACCAAGAAATGGTCTCCACCAGAAATCCAAGAATGTGATCTACGACAAGGAAACATATGTGGGGTGAGGTGTATGAGCCTCTGGTCGACGATCAATGGCCACACAACCCCCATTTTGCCGAAAATAGCCATGAATGACCATTTTCAATAATATCGAAGGCTAACACCTACGGATTTTTGACCAAGAAATGGTCTCCACCAGAAATCCAAGAATGTGATCTACGACAAGGAAACATATGTGGGGTGAGGTGTATGAGCCTCTGGTCGACGATCAATGGCCACACAACCCCCATTTTGCCGAAAATAGCCATGAATGACCATTTTCAATAATACCGAAGGCTAACACGTACGAGTTTTTAACCAAGAAATGGTTTCCACCAGAAATCCAAGAATGTAATCTATGGCAAGGAAACATATGTGGGGTGAGGT
Organism: Zea mays; assembly: GCF_902167145.1. Classification (NCBI taxonomy): domain Eukaryota; kingdom Viridiplantae; phylum Streptophyta; class Magnoliopsida; order Poales; family Poaceae; genus Zea; species Zea mays. Next base: position 54,198 of record NW_023367038.1, on the reverse strand, counting down.
TTATGAGCCTCTAGTCGATGATAAATGGCCACACAACCCCCATTTTTTATGAAAATAGCCATGAGCGACCTTGAAAATAGCCATGAGCGACCATTTTCAATAATACTAGAGGCTAACACCTACGGATTTTAGACCAAGAAATGGTCTCCACCAGAAATCCAAGAATGTGATCTATGGCAAGGAAACATATGTGGGGTGAGGTGTATGAGCGTCTGGTCGATGATCAATGGCCACACAACCCCCATTTTTGTCGAAAATAGCCATGAACGACCATTTTCAATAATATCGAAGGCTAACACCTACGGATTTTTGACCAAGAAATGGTCTCCACCAGAAATCCAAGAATGTGATCTATGGCAAGGAAACATATGTGGGGTGAGGTGTATGAGCGTCTGGTCGATGATCAATGGCCACACAACCCCCATTTTTGTTGAAAATAGCCATGAACGACCATTTTCAATAATACCGAAGGCTAACACCTACGGATTTTTTACCAAGAAATGGTCTCCACCAGAAATCCAAGAATGTGATCTATTGCAAGGAAACATATGTGGGGTGAGGTGTATGAGCCTCTGGTCGATGATCAATGGCCACACAACCTCCATTTTTGTCGAAAATAGCCATGAACGACCATTTTCAATAATATCGAAGGCTAACACCTACGGATTTTTGACCAAGAAATGGTCTCCACCAGAAATCCAAGAATGTGATCTACGACAAGGAAACATATGTGGGGTGAGGTGTATGAGCCTCTGGTCGACGATCAATGGCCACACAACCCCCATTTTGCCGAAAATAGCCATGAATGACCATTTTCAATAATATCGAAGGCTAACACCTACGGATTTTTGACCAAGAAATGGTCTCCACCAGAAATCCAAGAATGTGATCTATGGCAAGGAAACATATGTGGGGTGAGGTTTATGAGCCTCTAGTCGATGATAAATGGCCACACAACCCCCATTTTTTATGAAAATAGCCATGAGCGACCTTGAAAATAGCCATGAGCGACCATTTTCAATAATACTAGAGGCTAACACCTACGGATTTTAGACCAAGAAATGGTCTCCACCAGAAATCCAAGAATGTGATCTATGGCAAGGAAACATATGTGGGGTGAGGTGTATGAGCGTCTGGTCGATGATCAATGGCCACACAACCCTCATTTTTGTCGAAAATAGCCATGAACGACCATTTTCAATAATACCGAAGGCTAACACCTACGGATTTTTGACCAAGAAATGGTCTCCACCAGAAATCCAAGAATGTGATCTATGGCAAGGAAACATATGTGGGGTGAGGTGTATGAGCCTCTGGTCGACGATCAATGGCCACACAACCCCCATTTTTTATGAAAATAGCCATGAGCGACCTTGAAAATAGCCATGAGCGACCATTTTCAATAATACTAGAGGCTAACACCTACGGATTTTAGACCAAGAAATGGTCTCCACCAGAAATCCAAGAATGTGATCTATGGCAAGGAAACATATGTGGGGTGAGGTGTATGAGCGTCTGGTCGATGATCAATGGCCACACAACCCCCATTTTTGTCGAAAATAGCCATGAACGACCATTTTCAAAAATACCGAAGGCTAACACCTACGGATTTTTGACCAAGAAATGGTCTCCACCAGAAATCCAAGAATGTGATCTATGGCAAGGAAACATATGTGGGGTGAGGTGTATGAGCCTCTGGTCGATGATCAATGGCCACACAACCCCCATTTTTGTCGAAAATAGCCATAAACGACCATTTTCAATAATATCGAAGGCTAACACCTACGGATTTTTGACCAAGAAATGGTCTCCACCAGAAATCCAAGAATGTGATCTACGACAAGGAAACATATGTGGGGTGAGGTGTATGAGCCTCTGGTCGACGATCAATGGCCACACAACCCCCATTTTGCCGAAAATAGCCATGAATGACCATTTTCAATAATATCGAAGGCTAACACCTACGGATTTTTGACCAAGAAATGGTCTCCACCAGAAATCCAAGAATGTGATCTACGACAAGGAAACATATGTGGGGTGAGGTGTATGAGCCTCTGGTCGACGATCAATGGCCACACAACCCCCATTTTGCCGAAAATAGCCATGAATGACCATTCTCAATAATACCGAAGGCTAACACGTACGAGTTTTTAACCAAGAAATGGTTTCCACCAGAAATCCAAGAATGTAATCTATGGCAAGGAAACATATGTGGGGTGAGGTTTATGAGCCTCTAGTCGATGATAAATGGCCACACAACCCCCATTTTTTATGAAAATAGCCATGAGCGACCTTGAAAATAGCCATGAGCGACCATTTTCAATAATACTAGAGGCTAACACCTACGGATTTTAGACCAAGAAATGGTCTCCACCAGAAATCCAAGAATGTGATCTATGGCAAGGAAACATATGTGGGGTGAGGTGTATGAGCGTCTGGTCGATGATCAATGGCCACACAACCCCCATTTTTGTCGAAAATAGCCATGAACGACCATTTTCAATAATATCGAAGGCTAACACCTACGGATTTTTGACCAAGAAATGGTCTCCACCAGAAATCCAAGAATGTGATCTATGGCAAGGAAACATATGTGGGGTGAGGTGTATGAGCGTCTGGTCGATGATCAATGGCCACACAACCCCCATTTTTGTCGAAAATAGCCATGAACGACCATTTTCAATAATACCGAAGGCTAACACCTACGGATTTTTTACCAAGAAATGGTCTCCACCAGAAATCCAAGAATGTGATCTATGGCAAGGAAACATATGTGGGGTGAGGTGTATGAGCCTCTGGTCGATGATCAATGGCCACACAACCTCCATTTTTGTCGAAAATAGCCATGAACGACCATTTTCAATAATATCGAAGGCTAACACCTACGGATTTTTGACCAAGAAATGGTCTCCACCAGAAATCCAAGAATGTGATCTACGACAAGGAAACATATGTGGGGTGAGGTGTATGAGCCTCTGGTCGACGATCAATGGCCACACAACCCCCATTTTGCCGAAAATAGCCATGAATGACCATTTTCAATAATATCGAAGGCTAACACCTACGGATTTTTGACCAAGAAATGGTCTCGACCAGAAATCCAAGAATGTGATCTACGACAAGGAAACATATGTGGGGTGAGGTGTATGAGCCTCTGGTCGACGATCAATGGCCACACAACCCCCATTTTGCCTCATACACCTCACCCCACATATGTTTCATTGCCATAGATCACATTCTTGGATTTCTGGTGGAGACCATTTCTTGGTAAAAAATCCGTAGGTGTTAGCCTTCGGTATTATTGAAAATGGTCGTTCATGGCTATTTTCGACAAAAATGGGGGTTGTGTGGCCATTGATCATCGACCAGACGCTCATACACCTCACCCCACATATGTTTCCTTGCCATAGATCACATTCTTGGATTTCTGGTGGAGACCATTTCTTGGTCAAAAATCCGTAGGTGTTAGCCTTCGATATTATTGAAAATGGTCATTCATGGCTATTTTCGACAAAAATGGGGGTTGTGTGGCCATTGATCATCGACCAGACGCTCATACACCTCACCCCACATATGTTTCCTTGCCATAGATCACATTCTTGGATTTCTGGTGGAGACCATTTCTTGGTCTAAAATCCGTAGGTGTTAGCCTCTTGTATTATTGAAAATGGTTGCTCATGGCTATTTTCAAGGTCGCTCATGGCTATTTTCATAAAAAATGGGGGTTGTGTGGCCATTTATCATCGACTAGAGGCTCATAAACCTCACCCCACATATGTTTCCTTGCCATAGATTACATTCTTGGATTTCTGGTGGAAACCATTTCTTGGTTAAAAACTCGTACGTGTTAGCCTTCGGTATTATTGAAAATGGTCATTCATGGCTATTTTCGGCAAAATGGGGGTTGTGTGGCCATTGATCGTCGACCAGAGGCTCATACACATCACCCAACATATGTTTCCTTGTCGTAGATCACATTCTTGGATTTCTGGTGGAGACCATTTCTTGGTCAAAAATCCGTAGGTGTTAGCCTTCGATATTATTGAAAATGGTCATTCATGGCTATTTTCGGCAAAATGGGGGTTGTGTGGCCATTGATCGTCGACCAGAGGCTCATACACCTCACCCCACATATGTTTCCTTGTCGTAGATCACATTCTTGGATTTCTGGTGGAGACCATTTCTTGGTCAAAAATCCGTAGGTGTTAGCCTTCGATATTATTGAAAATGGTCGTTCATGGCTATTTTCGACAAAAATGGGGGTTGTGTGGCCATTGATCATCGACCCGAGGCTCATACACCTCACCCCACATATGTTTCCTTGCCATAGATCACATTCTTGGATTTCTGGTGGAAACCATTTCTTGGTCAAAAATCCGTAGGTGTTAGCCTTCGGTATTATTGAAAATGGTCGTTCATGGCTATTTTCGACAAAAATGGGGGTTGTGTGGCCATTGATCATCGACCAGACGCTAATACACCTCACCCCACATATGTTTCCTTGCCATAGATCACATTCTTGGATTTCTGGTGGAGACCATTTCTTGGTCTAAAATCCGTAGGTGTTAGCCTCTAGTATTATTGAAAATGGTCGCTCATGGCTATTTTCATAAAAAATGGGGGTTGTGTGGCCATTGATCATCGACCAGAGGCTCATACACCTCACCCCACATATGTTTCCTTGCCATAGATCACATTCTTGGATTTCTGGTGGAGACCATTTCTTGGTCAAAAATCCGTAAGTGTTAGCCTTCGGTATTATTGAAAATGGTCGTTCATGGCTATTTTCGACAAAAATGGGGGTTGTGTGGCCATTGATCATCGACCAGACGCTCATACACCTCACCCCACATATGTTTCCTTGCCATAGATCACATTCTTGGATTTCTGGTGGAGACCATTTCTTGGTCTAAAATCCGTAGGTGTTAGCCTCTAGTATTATTGAAAATGGTCGCTCATGGCTATTTTCAAGGTCGCTCATGGCTATTTTCATAAAAAATGGGGGTTGTGTGGCCATTTATCATCGACTAGAGGCTCATAAACCTCGCCCCACATATGTTTCCTTGCCATAGATCACATTCTTGGATTTCTGGTGGAGACCATTTCTTGGTTAAAAACTCGTACGTGTTAGCCTTCGGTATTATTGAAAATGGTCGTTCATGGCTATTTTCGGCAAAATGGGGGTTGTGTGGCCATTGATCATCGACCAGAGGCTCGTACACCTCACCCCACATATGTTTCCTTGCCATAGATCACATTCTTGGATTTCTGGTGGAGACCATTTCTTGGTCAAAAATCCGTACGTGTTAGCCTTTGGTATTTTTGAAAATGATCATTCATGGCTATTTTCGACAAAAATGGGGGTTGTGTGGCCATTGATCATCGACTAGAGGCTCATACACCTCACCCCACATATGTTTCCTTGCCATAGATCACATTCTTGGATTTCTGGTGGAGACCATTTCTTGGTCAAAAATCCGTAGGTGTTAGCCTTCGGTATTATTGAAAATGGTCATTCATGGCTATTTTCGACAAAAATGGGGGTTGTGTGGCCATTGATCATCGACCAGACGCTCATACACCTCACCCCACATATGTTTCCTTGCCATAGATCACATTCTTGGATTTCTGGTGGAGACCATTTCTTGGTCTAAAATCCGTAGGTGTTAGCCTCTAGTATTATTGAAAATGGTCGCTCATGGCTATTTTCAAGGTCGCTCATGGCTATTTTCATAAAAAATGGAGCTTGTGTGGCCATTTATCATTGACTAGAGGCTCATAAACCTCACCCCACATATGTTTCCTTGCCATAGATTACATTCTTGGATTTCTGGTGGAGACCATTTCTTGGTTAAAAACTCGTACGTGTTAGCCTTCAGTATTATTGAAAATGGTCATTCATGGCTATTTTCGGCAAAATGGGGGTTGTGTGGCCATTGATCGTCGACCAGAGGCTCATACACCTCACCCCACATATGTTTCCTTGCCATAGATCATATTCTTGGATTTCTGGTGGAGACCATTTCTTGGTCAAAAATCCGTAGGTGTTAGCCTTCTGTATTATTGTAAATGGTCATTCATGGCTATTTTCGACAAAAATGGGGGTTGTGTGGCCATTGATCATCGACCAGAGGCTCATACACCTCACTACACATATGTTTCCTTGCCATAGATCACATTCTTGGATTTATGGTGGAGACCATTTCTTGGTCAAAAATCCGTAGGTGTTAGCCTTCAATGTCATTGAAAATGGTCGTTCATGGCTATTTTCGACAAAAATTAGGGTTGTGTGGCCATTGATCGTCGACCAGAGGCTCATACACCTCACCCCACATATGTTTCCTTGCCATAGATCACATTCTGGGATTTCTGGTGGAGACCATTTCTTGGTCAAAAATCCGTAGGTGTTAGCCTTCGGTATTATTGAAAATGGTCGTTCATGGCTATTTTCGACAAAAATGGGGGTTGTGTGGCCATTGATCATCGACCAGACGCTCATACACCTCACCCCACATATGTTTCCTTGCCATAGATCACATTCTTGGATTCCTGGTGGAGACCATTTCTTGGTTAAAAACTCGTACGTGTTAGCCTTCGGTATTATTGAAAATGGTCATTCATGGCTATTTTCGGCAAAATGGGGGTTGTGTGGCCATTGATCATCGACCAGAGGCTCGTACACCTCACCCCACATATGTTTCCTTGCCATAGATCACATTCTTGGATTTCTGGTGGAGACCATTTCTTGGTTAAAAATCCGTACGTGTTAGCCTTTGGTATTTTTGAAAATGGTCATTCATGGCTATTTTTGACAAAAATGGGGGTTGTGTGGCCATTGATCATCGACTAGAGGCTCATACACCTCACCCCACATATGTTTCCTTGCCATAGATCACATTCTTGGATTTCTGGTGGAGACCATTTCTTGGTAAAAAATCCGTAGGTGTTAGCCTTCGGTATTATTGAAAATGGTCGTTCATGGCTATTTTCGACAAAAATGGGGGTTGTGTGGCCATTGATCATCGACCAGACGCTCATACACCTCACCCCACATATGTTTCCTTGCCATAGATCACATTCTTGGATTTCTGGTGGAGACCATTTCTTGGTCTAAAATCCGTAGGTGTTAGCCTCTAGTATTATTGAAAATGGTCGCTCATGGCTATTTTCAAGGTCGCTCATGGCTATTTTGATAAAAAATGGGGGTTGTGTGGCCATTTATCATCGACTAGAGGCTGATAAACCTCACCCCACATATGTTTCCTTGCCATAGATTACATTCTTGGATTTCTGGTGGAAACCATTTCTTGGTTAAAAACTCGTACGTGTTAGCCTTCGGTATTATTGAAAATGGTCATTCATGACTATTTTCGGCAAAATGGGGGTTGTGTGGCCATTGATCATCGACCAGAGGCTCATACACCTCACCCCACATATGTTTCCTTGTCGTAGATCACATTCTTGGATTTCTGGTGGAGACCATTTCTTGGTCAAAAATCCGTAGGTGTTAGCCTTCGATATTATTGAAAATGGTCATTCATGGCTATTTTCGGCAAAATGGGGGTTGTGTGGCCATTGATCGTCGACCAGAGGCTCATACACCTCACCCCACATATGTTTCCTTGTCGTAGATCACATTCTTGGATTTCTGGTGGAGACCATTTCTTGGTCAAAAATCCGTAGGTGTTAGCCTTCGATATTATTGAAAATGGTCGTTCATGGCTATTTTCGACAAAAATGGGGGTTGTGTGGCCATTTATCATCGACCAGAGGATCATACACCTCACCCCACATATGTTTCCTTGCCGTAGATCACATTCTTGGATTTCTGGTGGAGACCATTTCTTGGTCAAAAATCCGTAGGTGTTAGCCTTCAGTATTATTGAAAATGGTCGTTCATGGCTATTTTCGACAAAAATGGGGGTTGTGTGGCCATTGATCATCGACCAGACGCTCATACACCTCACCCCACATATGTTTCCTTGCCATAGATCACATTCTTGGATTTCTGGTGGAGACCATTTCTTGGTCTAAAATCCGTAGGTGTTAGCCTCTAGTATTATTGAAAATGGTCGCTCATGGCTATTTTCAAGGTCGCTCATGGCTATTTTCTTAAAAAATGGGGGTTGTGTGGCCATTGATCGTCGACCAGAGGCTCATACACCTCACCCCACATATGTTTCCTTGCCATAGATCACATTCTTGGATTTCTGGTGGAGACCATTTCTTGGTCAAAATTCCGTAAGTGTTAGCCTTCGGTATTATTGAAAATGGTCGTTCATGGCTATTTTCGACAAAAATGGGGGTTGTGTGGCCATTGATCATCGACCAGACGCTCATACACCTCACCCCACATATGTTTCCTTGCCATAGATCACATTCTTGGATTTCTGGTGGAGACCATTTCTTGGTCTAAAATCCGTAGGTGTTAGCCTCTAGTATTATTGAAAATGGTCGCTCATGGCTATTTTCAAGGTCGCTCATGGCTATTTTCATAAAAAATGGGGGTTGTGTGGCCATTTATCATCGACTAGAGGCTCATAAACCTCACCCACATATGTTTCCTTGCCATAGATTACATTCTTGGATTTCTGGTGGAAACCATTTCTTGGTTAAAAACTCGTACGTGTTAGCCTTCGGTATTATTGAAAATGGTCATTCATGGCTATTTTCGGCAAAATGGGGGTTGTGTGGCCATTGATCGTCGACCAGAGGCTCATACACCTCACCCCACATATGTTTCCTTGTCGTAGATCACATTCTTGGATTTCTGGTGGAGACCATTTCTTGGTCAAAAATCCATAGGTGTTAGCCTTCGATATTATTGAAAATGGTCGTTCATGGCTATTTTCGACAAAAATGGGGGTTGTGTGGCCATTGATTATCGACCAGAGGCTCATACACCTCACCCGACATATGTTTCCTTGCCATAGATCACATTCTTGGATTTCTGGTGGAGACCATTTCTTGGTCAAAAATCCGTAGGTGTTAGCCTTCGGTATTATTGTAAATGGTCATTCATGGCTATTTTCGACAAAAATGGGGGTTGTGTGGCCATTGATCATCGACCAGAGGCTCATACACCTCACCCCACATATGTTTCCTTGCCATAGATCACATTCTTGTATTTCTGGTGGAGACCATTTCTTGGTCAAAAATCCGTAGGTCTTAGCCTCTAATATTATTGAAAATGGTCGCTCATGGCTATTTTCAAGGTCGCTCATGGCTATTTTCATAAAAAATGGGGGTTGTGTGGCCATTTATCATCGACTAGAGGCTCATAAACCTCACCCCACATATGTTTCCTTGCCATAGATTACATTCTTGGATTTCTGGTGGAAGCCATTTCTTGGTTAAAAACTCGTACGTGTTAGCCTTCGGTATTATTGAAAATGGTCATTCATGGCTATTTTCGGCAAAATGGGGGTTGTGTGGCCATTGATCGTCGACCAGAGGCTCATACACCTCACCCCACATATGTTTCCTTGTCGTAGATCACATTCTTGGATTTCTGGTGGAGACCATTTCTTGGTCAAAAATCCGTAGGTGTTAGCCTTCGATATTATTGAAAATGGTCGTTCATGGCTATTTTCGACAAAAATGGGAGTTGTGTGGCAATTGATCATCGACCAGAGGCTCATACACCTCACCCCACATATGTTTCCTTGTCATAGATCACATTCTTGGATTTCTGGTGGAGACCATTTCTTGGTCAAAAATCCGTAGGTGTTAGCCTTCGGTATTATTGTAAATGGTCATTCATGGCTATTTTCGACAAAAATGGGGGTTGTGTGGCCATTGATCATCGACCAGAGGCTCATACACCTCACCCCACATATGTTTCCTTGCCATAGATCACATTCTTGGATTTCTGGTGGAGACCATTTCTTGGTCAAAAATCCGTAGGTCTTAGCCTCTAATATTATTGAAAATGGTCGCTCATGGCTATTTTCATAAAAAAATGGGGGTTGTGTGGCCATTTATCATCGACTAGAGGCTCATAAATCTCACCCCACATATGTTTCCTTGCCATAGATCACATTCTTGGATTTTTGGTGGAGACCATTTCTTGGTCAAAAACTCGTACGTGTTAGCCTTCGGTATTATTGAAAATGGTCGTTCATGGCTATTTTCGGCAAAATGGGGGTTCTGTGGCCATTGATCATCGACCAGAGGCTCGTACACCTCACCCCACATATGTTTCCTTGCCATAGATCACATTCTTGGATTTCTGGTGGAGACCATTTCTTGGTCAAAAATCCGAATGTGTTAGCCTTCGATATTATTGAAAATGGTCATTCATGGCTATTTTCGACAAAAATGGGGGTTGTGTGGCCATTGATCTTCGACCAGAGGCTCATACACCAAACTACACATATGTTTCCTTGCCATAGATCACATTCTTGGATTTATGGTGGAGACCATTTCTTGGTCAAAAATCCGTAGGTGTTAGCCTTCAGTGTCATTGAAAATGGTCGTTCATGGCTATTTTCGACAAAAATTAGGGTTGTGTGGCCATTGATCGTCGACCAGAGGCTCATACACCTCACCCCACATATGTTTCCTTGCCATAGATCACATTCTTGGATTTCTGGTGGAGACCATTTCTTGTTCAAAAATCCGTAGGTGTTAGCCTTAGGTATTATTGAAAATGGTCGTTCATGGCTATTTTCGACAAAAATGGGGGTTGTGTGGCCATTGATCATCGACCAGACGCTCATACACCTCACCCCACATATGTTTCCTTGCCATAGATCACATTCTTGGATTTCTGGTGGAGACCATTTCTTGGTCTAAAATCCGTAGGTGTTAGCCTCTAGTATTATTGAAAATGGTCGCTCATGGCTATTTTCAAGGTCGCTCATGGCTATTTTCATAAAAAATTGGGGTTGTGTGGCCATTTATCATCGACTAGAGGCTCATAAACCTCACCCCACATATGTTTCATTGCCATAGATCACATTCTTGGATTTCTGGTGGAGACCATTTCTTGGTTAAAAACTCGTACGTGTTAGCCTTCGGTATTATTGAAAATGGTCGTTCATGGCTATTTTCGGCAAAATGGGGGTTGTGTGGCCATTGATCATCGACCAGAGGCTCGTACACCTCACCCCACATATGTTTCCTTGCCATAGATCACGTTCTTGGATTTCTGGTGGAGACCATTTCTTGGTCAAAAATCCATACGTGTTAGCCTTTGGTATTTTTGAAAATGGTCATTCATGGCTATTTTCGACAAAAATGGGGGTTGTGTGGCCATTGATCTTCGACCAGAGGCTCATACACCTCACTACACATATGTTTCCTTGCCATAGATCACATTCTTGGATTTATGGTGGTGACCATTTCTTGGTCAAAAATCCGTAGGTGTTAGCCTTCAGTGTCATTGAAAATGGTCGTTCATGGCTATTTTCGACAAAAATTAGGGTTGTGTGGCCATTGATCGTCGACCAGAGGCTCATACACCTCACCCCACATATGTTTCTTTGCCATAAACCACATTCTTGGATTATTGGTGGAGACCATTTCTTGGTCAAAAATCCGTAGGTGTTAGCCTTCGGTATTATTGAAAATGGTCGTTCATGGCTATTTTCGACAAAAATGGGGGTTGTGTGTCCATTGATCATCGACCAGACGCTCATACACCTCACCCCACATATGTTTCCTTGCCATAGATCACATTCTTGGATTTCTGTTGGAGACCATTTCTTGGTCTAAAATCCGTAGGTGTTAGCCTCTAGTATTATTGAAAATGGTCGCTCATGGCTATTTTCAAGGTCGCTCATGGCTATTTTCATAAAAAATGGGGGTTGTGTGGCCATTTATCATCGACTAGAGGCTCATAAACCTCACCCCACATATGTTTCCTTGCCATAGATTACATTCTTGGATTTCTGGTGGAAGCCATTTCTTGGTTAAAAACTCGTACGTGTTAGCCTTCTGTATTATTGAAAATGGTCATTCATGGCTATTTTCGGCAAAATGGGGGTTGTGTGGCCATTGATCGTCGACCAGAGGCTCATACACCTCACCCCACATATGTTTCCTTGTCGTAGATCACATTCTTGGATTTCTGGTGGAGACCATTTCTTGGTCTAAAATCCGTAGGTGTTAGCATCTAGTATTATTGAAAATGGTCGCTCATGGCTATTTTCAAGGTCGCTCATGGCTATTTTCATAAAAAATGGGGGTTGTGTGGCCATTTATCATCGACTAGAGGCTCATAAACCTCACCCCACATATGTTTCCTTGCCATAGATTACATTCTTGGATTTCTGGTGGAAGCCATTTCTTGGTTAAAAACTCGTACGTGTTAGCCTTCGGTATTATTGAAAATGGTCATTCATGGCTATTTTCGGCAAAATGGGGGTTGTGTGGCCATTGATCGTCGACCAGAGGCTCATACACCTCACCCCACAAATGTTTCCTTGTCGTAGATCACATTCTTGGATTTCTGGTGGAGACCATTTCTTGGTCAAAAATCCGTAGGTGTTAGCCTTCGATATTATTGAAAATGGTCGTTCATGGCTATTTTCGACAAAAATGGGGGTTGTGTGGCCATTGATCATCGACCAGAGGCTCATACACCTCACCCCACATATGTTTCCTTGCCATAGATCACATTCTTGGATTTCTGGTGGAGACCATTTCTTGGTCAAAAATCCGTAGGTGTTAGCCTTCGGTATTATTGTAAATGGTCATTCATGGCTATTTTCGACAAAAATGGGGGTTGTGTGGCCATTGATCATCGACCATAGGCTCATACACCTCACCCCACATATGTTTCCTTGCCATAGATCACATTCTTGGATTTTTGGTGGAGACCATTTCTTGGTCAAAAATCCGTAGGTCTTAGCCTCTAATATTATTGAAAATGGTCGCTCATGGCTATTTTCATAAAAAAATGGGGGTTGTGTGGCCATTTATCATCGACTAGAGGCTCATAAATCTCACCCCACATAAGTTTCCTTGCCATAGATCACATTCTTGGATTTTTGGTGGAGACCATTTCTTGGTCAAAAACTCGTACGTGTTAGCCTTCGGTATTATTGAAAATGGTCGTTCATGGTTATTTTCGGCAAAATGGGGGTTGTGTGGCCATTGATCATCGACCAGAGGCTCGTACACCTCACCCCACATATGTTTCCTTGCCATAGATTACATTCTTGGATTTCTGGTGGAAACCATTTCTTGGTTAAAAACTCGTACGTGTTAGCCTTCGGTATTATTGAAAATGGTCACTCATGGCTATTTTCGGCAAAATGGGGGTTGTGTGGCCATTGATCGTCGACCAGAGGCTCATACACCTCACCCCACATATGTTTCCTTGTCGTAGATCACATTCTTGGATTTCTGGTGGAGACCATTTCTTGGTCAAAAATCCGTAGGTGTTAGCCTTTGATATTATTGAAAATGGTCGTTCATGGCCATTTTCGACAAAAATGGGGGTTGTGTGGCCATTGATCATCGACCAGAGGCTCATACACCTCACCCCACATATGTTTCCTTGCCATAGATGACATTCTTGGATTTCTGGTGGAGACCATTTCTTGGTCAAAAATCCGTAGGTGTTAGCCTTCGGTATTATTGTAAATGGTCATTCATGGCTATTTTCGACAACAATGTGGGTTGTGTGGCCATTGATCATCGACCAGAGGCTCATACACCTCACCCCACATATGTTTCCTTGCCATAAATCACATTCTTAGATTTCTGATGGAGACCATTTCTTGGTCAAAAATCTGTAGGTCTTAGCCTCTAATATTATTGAAAATGGTCGTTCATGGCTATTTTCGACAAAAATGGGGGTTGTGTGGCCATTGATCATCGACCAGAGGCTCATACACCTCACCCCACATATGTTTCCTTGCCATAGATCACATTCTTGGATTTCTGGTGGAGACCATTTCTTGGTCAAAAATCCGTAGGTGTTAGCCTTCGGTATTATTGAAAATTGTCGTTCATGGCTATTTTCGACAAAAATGGGGGTTGTGTGGCCATTGATCATCGACCAGACGCTCATACACCTCACCCCACATATGTTTCCTTGCCATAGATCACATTCTTGGATTTCTGGTGGAGACCATTTCTTGGTCTAAAATCCATAGGTGTTAGCCTCTAGTATTATTGAAAATGGTCGCTCATGGCTATTTTCAAGGTCGCTCATGGCTATTTTCATAAAAAATGGGGGTTGTGTGGCCATTTATCATCGACTAGAGGCTCATAAACCTCGCCCCACATATGTTTCCTTGCCATAGATCACATTCTTGGATTTCTGGTGGAGACCATTTCTTGGTTAAAAACTCGTACGTGTTAGCCTTCGGTATTATTGAAAATGGTCGTTCATGGCTATTTTCGGCAAAATGGGGGTTGTGTGGCCATTCATTATCGACCAGAGGCTCGTACACCTCACCCCACATATGTTTCCTTGCCATAGATCACATTCTTGGATTTCTGGTGGAGACCATTTCTTGGTCAAAAATCCGTACGTGTTAGCCTTTGGTATTTTTGAAAATGGTCATTCATGGCTATTTTCGACAAAAATGGGGGTTGTGTGGCCATTGATCTTCGACCAGAGGCTCATACACCTCACTACACATATGTTTCCTTGCCATTGATCACATTCTTGGATTTATGGTGGAGACCATTTCTTGGTCAAAAATCCGTAGGTGTTAGCCTTCAGTGTCATTGAAAATGGTCGTTCATGGCTATTTTCGACAAAAATTAGGGTTGTGTGGCCATTGATCGTCGACCAGAGGCTCATACACCTCACCCCACATATGTTTCCTTGCCATAGATCACATTCTTGGATTTCTGGTGGAGACCATTTCTTGGTCAAAAATCCTTAGGTGTTAGCCTTCGGTATTATTGAAAATGGTCGTTCATGGCTATTTTCGACAAAAATGGGGGTTGTGTGGCCATTGATCATCGACCAGACGCTCATACACCTCACCCCACATATGTTTCCTTGCCATAGATCACATTCTTGGATTTCTGGTGGAGACCATTTCTTGGTCTAAAATCCGTAGGTGTTATCCTCTAGTATTATTGAAAATGGTCGCTCATGGCTATTTTCAAGGTCGCTCATGGCTATTTTCATAAAAAAATGGAGGTTGTGTGGCCATTTATCATCGACTAGAGGCTCATAAACCTCACCCCACATATGTTTCCTTGCCATAGATTACATTCTTGGATTTCTGGTGGAAACCATTTCTGGGTTAAAAACTCGTACGTGTTAGCCTTCGGTATTATTGAAAATGGTCATTCATGGCTATTTTCGGCAAAATGGGGGTTGTGTGGCCATTGATCATCAACCAGAGGCTCGTACACCTCACCCCACATATGTTTCCTTGCCATAGATCACATTCTTGGATTTTTGGTGGAGACCATTTCTTGGTCAAAAACTCGTACGTGTTAGCCTTCGGTATTATTGAAAATGGTCGTTCATGGCTATTTTAGGCAAAATGGGGGTTCTGTGGCCATTGATCATCGACCAAAGGCTCGTACACCTCACCCCACATATGTTTCCTTTCCATTGATCACATTCTTGGATTTCTAGTGGAGACCATTTCTTGGTCAAAAATCCGTAGTTGTTAGCCTTCGGTATTATTGTAAATGGTCATTCATGGCTATTTTCGACAAAAATGGGGGTTGTGTGGCCATTGATCATCGACCAGACGCTCATACACCTCACCCCACATATGTTTCCTTGCCATAGATCACATTCTTGGATTTCTGGTGGAGACCATATCTTGGTCAAAAATCCGTAGGTGTTAGCCTTCGGTATTATTGAAAATGGTCGTTCATGGCTATTTTCGACAAAAATGGGGGTTGTGTGGCCATTGATCATCGACCAGAGGCTCATACACCTCACCCCACATATGTTTCCTTGCCATAGATCACATTCTTGGATTTTTGGTGGAGACCATTTCTTGGTAAAAAATCCGTAGGGTGTTAGCCTTCGGTATTATTGAAAATGGTCGTTCATGGCTATTTTCGATAAAAATGGGGGTTGTGTGGCCATTGATCATCGACCAGACGCTCATACACCTCACCCCACATATGTTTCCTTGTCATAGATCACATTCTTGGATTTCTGGTGGAGACCATTTCTTGGTCTAAAATCCATAGGTGTTAGCCTCTAGTATTATTGAAAATGGTCACTCATGGCTATTTTCAAGGTCGCTCATGGCTATTTTCATAAAAAATGGGGGTTGTGTGGCCATTTATCATCGACTAGAGGCTCATAAACCTCGCCCCACATATGTTTCCTTGCCATAGATCACATTCTTGGATTTCTGGTGGAGACCATTTCTTGGTTAAAAACTCGTACGTGTTAGCCTTCGGTATTATTGAAAATGGTCGTTCATGGCTATTTTCGGCAAAATGGGGGTTGTGTGACCATTCATTATCGACCAGAGGCTCGTACACCTCACCCCACATATGTTTCCTTGCCATAGATCACATTCTTGGATTTCTGGTGGAGACCATTTCTTGGTCAAAAATCCGTACGTGTTAGCGTTTGGTATTTTTGAAAATGGTCATTCATGGCTATTTTCGACAAAAATGGGGGTTGTGTGGCCATTGATCTTCGACCAGAGGCTCATACACCTCACTACACATATGTTTCCTTGCCATAGATCACATTCTTGGATTTATGGTGGAGACCATTTCTTGGTCAAAAATCCGTAGGTGTTAGCCTTCAGTGTCATTGAAAATGGTCGTTCATGGCTATTTTCGACAAAAATTAGGGTTGTGTGGCCATTGATCGTCGACCAGAGGCTCATACACCTCACCCCACATATGTTTCCTTGCCATAGATCACATTCTTGGATTTCTGGTGGAGACCATTTCTTGGTCAAAAATCCGTAGGTGTTAGCCTTCGGTATTATTGAAAATGGTCGTTCATGGCTATTTTCGACAAAAATGGGGGTTGTGTGGCCATTGATCATCGACCAGACGCTCGTATACCTCACCCCACATATGTTTCCTTGCCATAGATCACATTCTTGGATTTCTGGTGGAGACCATTTCTTGTTCTAAAATCCGTAGGTGTTAGCCTCTAGTATTATTGAAAATGGTCGCTCATGGCTATTTTCAAGGTCGCTCATGGCTATTTTCATAAAAATGGGGGTTGTGTGGCCATTTATCATCGACTAGAGGCTCATAAACCTCACCCCACATATGTTTCCTTGCCATAGATTACATTCTTGGATTTCTGGTGGAAACCATTTCTTGGTTAAAAACTCGTACGTGTTAGCCTTCGGTATTATTGAAAATGGTCATTCATGGCTATTTTCGGCAAAATGGGGGTTGTGTGGCCATTGATCATCAACCAGAGGCTCGTACACCTCACCCCACATATATTTCCTTGCCATAGATCACATTCTTGGATTTCTGGTGGAGACCATTTCTTGGTTAAAAATCCGTACGTGTTAGCCTTTGGTATTTTTGAAAATGGTCATTCATGGCTATTTTCGACAAAAATGGGGGTTGTGTGGCCATTGATCATCGACTAGAGGCTCATACACCTCACCCCACATATGTTTCCTTGCCATAGATCACATTCTTGGATTTCTGGTGCAGACATTTCTTGGTCAAAAATCCGTAGGTGTTAGCCTTCGGTATTATTGAAAATGGTCGTTCATGGCTATTTTCGACAAAAATGGGGGTTGTGTGGCCATTGATCATCGACCAGACGCTCATACACCTCACCCCACATATGTTTCCTTGCCATAGATCACATTCTTGGATTTCTGGTGGAGACCATTTCTTGGTCTAAAATCCGTAGGTGTTAGCCTCTAGTATTATTGAAAATGGTCGCTCATGGCTATTTTCAAGGTCGCTCATGGCTATTTTCATAAAAAATGGGGGTTGTGTGGCCATTTATCATCGACTAGAGGCTCATAAGCCTCACCCCACATATGTTTCCTTGCCATAGATTACATTCTTGGATTTCTGGTGGAAACCATTTCTTGGTTAAAAACTCGTACGTGTTAGCCTTCGGTATTATTGAAAATGGTCATTCATGGCTATTTTCGGCAAAATGGGGGTTGTGTGGCCATTGATCATCGACCAGAGGCTCATACACCTCACCCAACATATGTTTCCTTGCCATAGATCACATTCTTGGATTTCTGGTGGAGACCATTTCTTGGTCAAAAATCCGTAGGTGTTAGCCTTCGGTATTATTGAAAATGGTCGTTCATGGCTATTTTCGACAAAAATGGGGGTTGTGTGGCCATTGATCATCGACTAGAGGCTCATACACCTCACCCCACATATGTTTCCTTGCCATAGATCACATTCTTGGATTTCTGGTGGAGACCATTTCTTGGTCAAAAATCCGTAGGTGTTAGCCTTCGGTATTATTGAAAATGGTCGTTCATGGCTATTTTCGACAAAAATGGGGGTGTGTGGCCATTGATCATCGACCAGATGCTCATACACCTCACCCCACATATGTTTCCTTGCCATAGATCACATTCTTGGATTTCTGGTGGAGACCATTTCTTGGTCTAAAATCCGTAGGTCTTAGCCTCTAGTATTATTGAAAATGGTCGCTCATGGCTATTTTCATAAAAAATGGGGGTTGTGTGGCCATTTATCATCACCTAGAGGCTCATAAACCTCACCCCACATATGTTTCCTTGCCATAGATCACATTCTTGGATTTCTGGTGGAGACCATTTCTTGGTTAAAAACTCGTACGTGTTAGCCTTCGGTATTATTGAAAATGGTCGTTCATGGCTATTTTCGGCAAAATGGGGGTTGTGTGGCCATTGATCACCGACCAGAGGATCATACACCTCACCCCACATATGTTTCCTTGCCATAGATCACATTCTTGGATTCCTGGTGGAGACCATTTCTTGGTCAAAAATCCATACGTGTTAGCCTTTGGTATTTTTGAAAATGGTCATTCATGGCTATTTTCGACAAAAATGGGGGTTGTGTGGCCATTGATCATCGACTAGAGGCTCATACACCTCACCTCACATATGTTTCCTTGCCATAGATCACATTCTTGGATTTCTGGTGGAGACCATTTCTTGGTCAAAAATCCGTAGGTGTTAGCCTTCGGTATTATTGAAAATGGTCGTTCATGGCTATTTTCGACAAAAATGGGGGTTGTGTGGCCATTGATCATCGACCAGACGCTCATACACCTCACCCCACATTTGTTTCCTTGCCATAGATCACATTCTTGGATTTCTGGTGGAGACCATTTCTTGGTCTAAAATCCGTAGGTGTTAGCCTCTAGTATTATTGAAAATGGTCGCTCATGGCTATTTTCAAGGTCGCTCATGGCTATTTTCATAAAAAATGGGGGTTGTGTGGCCATTTATCATCGACTAGAGGCTCATAAACCTCACCCCACATATGTTTCCTTGCCATAGATTACATTCTTGGATTTCTAGTGGAAACCATTTCTTGGTTAAAAACGCGTACGTGTTAGCCTTCAGTATTATTGAAAATGGTCATTCATGGCTATTTTCGGCAAAATGGGGGTTGTGTGGCCATTGATCGTCGACCAGAGGCTCATACACCTCACCCCACATATGTTTCCTTGTTGTAGATCACATTCTTGGATTTCTGGTGGAGTCCATTTCTTGGTCAAAAAACCGTAGGTGTTAGCCTTCGATATTATTGAAAATGGTCGTTCATGGCTATTTTCGACAAAAATGGGGGTTGTGTGGCCATTGATCATCGACCAGAGGCTCATACACCTCACCCCACATATGTTTCCTTGCCATAGATCACATTCTTGGATTTCTGGTGGAGACCATTTCTTGGTCAAAAACTCGTACGTGTTAGCCTTCGGTATTATTGAAAATGGTCGTTCATGGCTATTTTCGGCAAAATGGGGGTTCTGTGGCCATTGATCATCGACCAGAGGCTCGTACACCTCACCCCACATATGTTTCCTTGCCATAGATCACATTCTTGGATTTCTGGTGGAGACCATTTCTTGGTCAAAAATCCGTAGGTGTTAGCCTTCGGTATTATTGAAAATGGTCGTTCATGGCTATTTTCGGCAAAATAGGGGTTCTGTGGCCATTGATCATCGACCAGAGGCTCGTACACCTCACCCCACATATGTTTCCTTGCCATAGATCACATTCTTGGATTTCTGGTGGAGACCATTTCTTGGTCAAAAATCCGTAGGTGTTAGCCTTCGGTATTATTGAAAATGGTCGTTCATGGCTATTTTCGACAAAAATGGGGGTTGTGTGGCCATTGATCATCGACCAGAGGCTCATACACCTCACCCCACATATGTTTCCTCGCCATAGATCACATTCTTGGATTTCTGGTGGAGACCATTTCTTGGTCAAAAATCCGTAGGTCTTAGCCTCTAATATTATTGAAAATGGTCGCTCATGGCTATTTTCGGCAAAATGGGGGTTCTGTGTCCATTGATCGTCGACCAGAGGCTCATACACCTCACCCCACATATGTTTCCTTGTCGTAGATCACATTCTTGGATTTCTGGTGGAGACCATTTCTTGGTCAAAAATCCGTAGGTGTTAGCCTACGATATTTTTGAAAATGGTCGTTCATGGCTATTTTCGACAAAAATGGGGGTTGTGTGGCCATTGATCATCGACCAGAGGCTCATACACCTCACCCCACATATGTTTCCTTGCCATAGATCACATTCTTGGATTTCTGGTGGAGACCATTTCTTGGTCAAAAATCTGTAGGTGTTAGCCTTCGGTATTATTGAAAATGGTCGTTCATGGCTATTTTCGACAAAAATGGGGGTTGTGTGGCCATTGATCATCGACCAGACGCTCATACACCTCACCCCACATATGTTTCCTTGCCATAGATCACATTCTTGGATTTCTGGTGGGGACCATTTCTTGGTCTAAAATCCGTAGGTGTTAGCCTCTAGTATTATTGAAAATGGTCGCTCATGGCTATTTTCAAGGTCGCTCATGGCTATTTTCATAAAAAATGGGGGTTGTGTGGCCATTTTCATCGACTAGAGGTTCATAAACCTCACCCCACATATGTTTCCTTGCCATAGATCACATTCTTGGATTTCTGGTGGAGACCATTTCTTGGTCAAAAATCCGTACGTGTTAGCCTTTGGTATTTTTGAAAATGGTCGTTCATGGCTTGGTCGATGATCAATGGCCACACAACCCCCATTTTTTATGAAAATAGCCATGAGCGACCATTTTCAATAATACTAGAGGCTAAGACCTACGGATTTTTGACCAAGAAATGGTCTCCACCAGAAATCCAAGAATGTGATCTATGGCAAGGAAACATATGTGGGGTGAGGTGTATGAGCCTCTCGTCGATGATCAATGGCCACACAACCCCCATTTTTGTCGAAAATAGCCATGAATGACCATTTACAATAATACCGAAGGCTAACACCTACGGATTTTTGACCAAGAAATGGTCTCCACCAGAAATCCAAGAATGTGATCTATGGCAAGGAAACATATGTGGGGTGAGGTGTATGAGCCTATGGTCGATGATCAATGGCCACACAACCCCCAATTTTGTCGAAAATAGCCATGAACGACCATTTTCAATAATATCGAAGGCTAACACCTACGGATTTTTGACCAAGAAATGGTCTCCACCAGAAATCCAAGAATGTGATCTACGAAAAGGAAACATATGTGGGGTGAGGTGTATGAGCCTCTGGTCGACGATCAATGGCCACACAACCCCCATTTTGCCGAAAATAGCCATGAATGACCATTTTCAATAATACCGAAGGCTAACACGTACGAGTTTTTAACCAAGAAATGGTTTCCACCAGAAATCCAAGAATGTAATCTATGGCAAGGAAACATATGTGGGGTGAGGTTTATGAGCCTCTAGTCGATGATAAATGGCCACACAACCCCCATTTTTATGAAAATAGCCATGAGCGACCTTGAAAATAGCCACTGAGCGACCATTTTCAATAATACTAGAGGCTAACACCTACGGATTTTAGACCAAGAAATGGTCTCCACCAGAAATCTAAGAATGTGATCTATGGCAAGGAAACATATGTGGGGTGAGGTGTATGAGCGTCTGGTCGATGATCAATGGCCACACAACCCCCATTTTTGTCGAAAATAGCCATGAACGACCATTTTCAATAATACCGAAGGCTAACACCTACGGATTTTTGACCAACAAATGGTCTCCACCAGAAATCCAAGAATGTGATCTATGGCAAGGAAACATATGTGGGGTGAGATTTATGAGCCTCTAGTCGATGATAAATGGCCACACAACCCCCATTTTTTATGAAAATAGCCATGAGCGACCATTTTCAATAATATTAGAGGCTAAGACCTACGGATTTTTGACCAAGAAATGGTCTCCACCAGAAATCCAAGAATGTGATCTATGGCAAGGAAACATATGTGGGGTGAGGTGTATGAGCCTCTGGTCGATGATCAATGGCCACACAAACCCCATTTTTGTCGAAAATAGCCATGAACGACCATTTTCAATAATATCGAAGGCTAACACCTACGGATTTTTGACCAAGAAATGGTCTCCACCAGAAATCCAAGAATGTGATCTATGGCAAGGAAACATATGTGGGGTGAGGTGTATGAGCGTCTGGTCGATGATCAATGGCCACACAACCCCCAATTTTTATGAAAATAGCCATGAGAGACCATTTTCAATAATACTAGAGGCTAAGACCTACGGATTTTTGACCAAGAAATGGTCTCCACCAGAAATCCAAGAATATGATCTATGGCAAGGAAACATATGTGGGGTGAGGTGTATGAGCCTCTGGTCGATGATCAATGGCCACACAACCCCCATTTTTGTCGAAAATAGCCATGAATGACCATTTACAATAATACCGAAGGCTAACACCTACGGATTTTTGACAAAGAAATGGTCTCCACCAGAAATCCAAGAATGTGATCTATGGCAAGGAAACATATGTGGGGTGAGGTGTATGAGCCTCTAGTCGATGATCAATGGCCACACAACCCCCATTTTTGTCGAAAATAGCCATGAATGACCATTTTCAAAAATACCAAAGGCTAACACGTACAGATTTTTGACCAAGAAATGGTCTCCACCAGAAATCCAAGAATGTGATCTATGGCAAGGAAACATATGTGGGGTGAGGTGTATGAGCCTCTGGTCGATGATCAATTGCCACACAACCCCCATTTTGTCGAAAATAGCCATGAACGACCATTTTCAATAATACCGAAGGCTAACACCTACGGATTTTTGACCAAGAAATGGTCTCCACCAGAAATCCAAGAATGTGATCTACGACAAGGAAACATATGTGGGGTGAGGTGTATGAGCCTCTGGTCGACGATCAATGGCCACACAACCCCCATTTTGCCGAAAATAGCCATGAATGACCATTTTCAATAATACCGAAGGCTAACACGTACGAGTTTTTAACCAAGAAATGGTTTCCACCAGAAATCCAAGAATGTAATCTATGGCAAGGAAACATATGTGGGGTGAGGTCTATGAGCCTCTAGTCGATGATAAATGGCCACACAACCCCCATTTTTTATGAAAATAGCCATGAGCGACCTTGAAAATAGCCATGAGCGACCATTTTCAATAATACTAGAGGCTAACACCTACGGATTTTAGACCAAGAAATGGTCTCCACCAGAAATCCTAGAATGTGATCTATTGCAAGGAAACATATGGGGGGTGAGGTGGACGAGCCTCTGGTCGATGATCAATGGCCACACAACCCCCATTTTTGTCGAAAATAGCCATGAACGATCATTTACAATAATACCGAAGGCTAACACCTACGGATTTTTGACCAAGAAATGGTCTCCACCAGAAATCCAAGAATGTGATCTATGGCAAGGAAACATATGTGGGGTGAGGTTTCTGAGCCTCTAGTCGATGATAAATGGCCACACAACCCCCATTTTTATGAAAATAGCCATGAGCGACCTTGAAAATAGCCATGAGCGACCATTTTCAATAATACTAGAGGCTAACACCTACGGATTTTAGACCAAGAAATGGTCTCCACCAGAAATCCAAGAATGTGATCTATGGCAAGGAAACATATGTGGGGTGAGGTGTATGAGCGTCTGGTCGATGATCAATGGCCACACAACCCCCATTTTTGTCGAAAATAGCCATGAACGACCATTTTCAATAATACCGAAGGCTAACACCTACGGATTTTTGACCAAGAAATGGTCTCCACCAGAAATCCAAGAATGTGATCTATGGCAAGGAAACATATGTGGGGTGAGGTGTATGAGCCTCTGGTCGATGATCATTGGCCACACAACCCCCATTTTTGTCGAAAATAGCCATGAACGACCATTTTCAATAATATCGAAGGCTAACACCTACGGATTTTTGACCAAGAAATGGTCTCCACCAGAAATCCAAGAATGTGATCTACGACAAGGAAACATATGTGGGGTGAGGTGTATGAGCCTCTGGTCGACGATCAATGGCCACACAACCCCCATTTTGCCGAAAATAGCCATGAATGACCATTTTCAATAATATCGAAGGCTAACACCTATGGATTTTTGACCAAGAAATGGTCTCCACCAGAAATCCAAGAATGTGATCTACGACAAGGAAACATATGTGGGGTGAGGTGTATGAGCCTCTGGTCGACGATCAATGGCCACACAACCCCCATTTTGCCGAAAATAGCCATGAATGACCATTTTCAATAATACCGAAGGCTAACACGTACGAGTTTTTAACCAAGAAATGGTTTCCACCAGAAATCCAAGAATGTAATCTATGGCAAGGAAACATATGTAGGGTGAGGTGTATGAGCCTCTAGTCGATGATAAATGGCCACACAATCCCCATTTTTTATGAAAATAGCCATGAGCGACCTTGAAAATAGCCATGAGCGACCATTTTCAATAATACTAGAGGCTAACACCTACGGATTTTGGACCAAGAAAAGGTCTCCACCAGAAATCCAAGAATGTGATCTATGGCAAGGAAACATATGTGGGGTGAGGTGTATGAGCGTCTGGTCGATGATCAATGGCCACACAACCACCATTTTTGTCGAAAATAGCCATGAACGACCATTTTCAATAATACCGAAGGCTAACACCTACGGATTTTTGACCAAGAAATGGTCTCCACCAGAAATCCAAGAATGTGATCTATGGCAAGGAAACGTATGTGGGGTGAGGTGTATGAGCCTCTAGTCGATGATCAATGGCCACACAACCCCCATTTTTGTCGAAAATAGCCATGAATGACCATTTTCAAAAATACCAAAGGCTAACACGTACGGATTTTTGACCAAGAAATGGTCTCCACCAGAAATCCAAGAATGTGATCTATGGCAAGGAAACATATGTGGGGTGAGGTGTATGAGCCTCTGGTCGATGATCAATGGACACACAACCCCCATTTTTGTCGAAAATAGCCATGAATGACCATTTTCAATAAAACCGAAGGCTAACACGTACGAGTTTTTAACCAAGAAATGGTTTCCACCAGAAATCCAAGAATGTAATCTATGGCAAGGAAACATATGTGGGGTGAGGTGTATGAGCCTCTGGTCGATGATCAATGGCCACACAACCCCCATTTTTTATGAAAATAGCCATGAGCGACCATTTTCAATAATACTAGAGGCTAAGACCTACGGATATTTAACCAAGAAATGGTCTCCACCAGAAATCCAAGAATGTGATCTACGACAAGGAAACATATGTGGGGTGAGGTGTATGAGCGTCTGGTCGACGATCAATGGCCACACAACCCCCATTTTTGTCGAAAATAGCCATGAACGACCATTTTCAATAATACCAAAGGCTAACACCTACGGATTTTTGACCAAGAAATGGTCGGGGTGAGGTTTACAAGCCTCTGGTCGATGATCAATGGCCACACAACCCCCATTTTTTATGAAAATAGCCATGAGCGACCTTGAAAATAGCCATGAGCGACCATTTTCAATAATACTAGAGGCTAACACCTACGGATTGTAGACCAAGAAATGGTTTCCACCAGAAATCCAAGAATGTGATCTATGGCAAGCAAACATATGTGGGGTGAGGTGTATGAGCCTCTGGTCGACGATCTATGGCCACACAACCCCCATTTTGCCGAAAATAGCCATGAATGACCATTTTCAATAATACCGAAGGCTAACACCTACGGATTTTTGACCAAGAAATGGTCTCCACCAGAAATCCAAGAATGTGATCTATGGCAAGGAAACATATGTGGGGTGAGGTGTATGAGCCTCTGGTCGATGATCAATGGCCACACAACCCTAATTTTTGTCGAAAATAGCCATGAACGACCATTTTCAATGACACTGAAGGCTAACACCTACGGATTTTTGACCAAGAAATGGTCTCCACCATAAATCCAAGAATGTGATCTATGGCAAGGAAACATATGTGTAGTGAGGTGTATGAGCCTCTGGTCGAAGATCAATGGCCACACAACCCCCATTTTTGTCGAAAATAGCCATGAATGACCATTTTCAAAAATACCAAAGGCTAACACATTCAGATTTTTGCCCAAGAAATGGTCTCCACCAGAAATCCAAGAATGTGATCTATGGCAAGGAACCATATGTGGGGTGGGGTGTATGAGCCTCTGGTCGATGATCAATTGCCACACAACCCCCATTTTGTCGAAAATAGCCATGAACGACCATTTTCAATAATACCGAAGGCTAACACCTACGGATTTTTGACCAAGAAATGGTCTCCACCATAAATCCAAGAATGTGATCTATGGCAAGGAAACATATGTGTAGTGAGGTGTATGAGCGTCTGGTCGATGATCAATGGCCACACAACCCCCATTTTTGTCGAAAATAGCCATGAACGACCATTTTCAATAATACCGAAGGCTAACACCTACGGATTTTTGACCAAGAAATGGTCTCCACCAGAAATCCAAGAATGTGATCTATGGCAAGGAAACATATGTGGGGTGAGGTGTATGAGCCTCTGGTCGATGATCAATGGCCACACAACCCCCATTTTTGTCGAAAATAGCCATGAACGACTATTTTCAATAATATCGAAGGCTAACACCTACGGATTTTTGACCAAGAAATGGTCTCCACCAGAAATCCAAGAATGTGATCTACGACAAGGAAACATATGTGGGGTGAGGTGTATGAGCCTCTGGTCGATGATCAATGGTCACACAACCTCCATTTTCAATCATACCGAAGGGTAACATGTACGGATTTTTGACCAAGAAATGGTCTCCACCAGAAATCTAAGAATGCGATCTATGGCAAGGAAACATATGTGGGGTGAGGTGTATGAGCGTCTGGTCGATGATCAATGGCCACACAGCCCCCATTTTTGTCGAAAATAGCCATGAACGACCATTTTCAATAATACACAACAGGAATTCCGTTGACTCTCGTCGGCCAGCTTAATTCCCGTCGGCCAGTGTAAAAGCCGACGAGAATTAAGTAACTCCCGTCGGTCGTCAACTAGCTGACGGGAATTATTTTAATTCCCGTCGGCCACGTCCCTGGCCGACGGGGTTTAGTAATTCCCGTCGGCTTTGTCCCTAAGCCGACGGGAGTTATTTAATTCCCGTCGGCCACGTCATAGGCCGACGGGGATTAATGGTTTTAGAGGAACGGCCGAGCCCGCGCGGACTCATTCTTCCTCCTCTCTCGCTCTCGCTGAAATTGACGAGCCGCCGTCGCCCGTTCGAGCCGCCACCCGCCCGAGCTCCAACGCCGGCGCCCGCCCGCGCCACCTACGCCGCCGCCCGCCCGTGCCCCCGCCGCCCGTCTGAGCCGCCGCCTGCCCGCGCCCCAACGCCGGCGCCCGCCCGCGCCCCAACGCCGGCGCTCGCCCGTGCCCCAACGCCGGCGCCCGCCCGTGCCCCAACGCCGGCGCCCGCCCGAGCCCCCAAAGCCGCTGCCCGCCCGCGCCCCAGCCGCCGCCCGCCCGTGCCCCCGAGCCGCTGCCGCCCGCAGCGAGCAGACGCCCGCCCGAGCCGCCGCCCGCCCGAGCACCCGCGTGGCCGAGCTCCTGCACCGCCGAGCCGCCACGCCACCGCGCCGCCGTCATCCGAGGCCCGCCACCCGAGGCCGGAACGCCGCCCCCGAGGCCGCCAACGCCCTCAGTTCGTCCCAAAGCGCCGCCGTCCGCCCGAACGCCGCTTCTAGCCCTCGTCGAGGTATAATCCTACCTATATGTAAATAAATGTGATTATTTTCGTCGGTTTTTTATGGCCGACGGGAGTTAGCTTTAATGTGATTAGAGTGTGATTAGAGTTAGTTTATGTGGCTTGATTAGAGTGTGATTATTGTTTATTTTCGTCGGTTTTTATGGCCGACGGGAGTTAACTGTAATACGATTACAATTTGTTAGTTTAATATCACATGTTAATTTTCGTCGGTTTTAATATCACATGTTATTTGTTAGTATTATTTGACTTAAAATTGGATGTTGCAATATTGTTAATTAATTATTATCATGTTAATGTGATGAAGGTGATGTTATGTATATATATATATATAGTTTTACTACTTACTTATAGATATATTGTGACGTGTAGAAACATAAATGTCTCACACGCACTCTTTACTCGTACACACAGCCGCAATAATGGGTGATATACGTGATTGGATGTATGAAGGTTTCAAGAAGGGTGGGTGTCATACAAGTGAATGGTTTGTCAAGACGCAGATGTTTCTGGACCATGCAGCTGCTTTGTCACAAATAGATAATATTAGGTGTCCATGCAATAAATGTAGAAATATGACGAGCCACACAAAGAGGCAGGTCACACTACACCTGTGTTCGCATGGTTTCGTGCAAGGCTATAAGGTCTGGTATCTCCATGGTGAAGATGTTGAACGAGCAGCAGAAGTAGAAGTTGATGATGGTGAAGATGATGTTGATAGGATGGACCAGATGCTTGAGGATCTGCAGCCTGAACTGGCACCAGATCATCATGATTCACCTACACCGGAGGTTCAGAAGTTTTTCGACCTACTCAAAGCGTCAGAAGAGCCTCTTCACGGGCACACTGACGTGACCGTACTGGAATTCGTGACCCGACTGATGTCAATCAAGTCCAAGTTTGCATTCTCAATTAATTGTTACAAGGAGCTTGTGGATTTGATTAGCGAGGTTCTTCCTACGGGTCACAAGATGCCCAAAGACATGTACCAGTCCAAGAAATTGCTTGAAGGTCTTGGTATGGAGTATGAGAAGATTGATGTTTGCCAAGACAACTGTATGCTTTTTTGGAAGGAACATGGCAGAGAACAGAAATGCTTAAAATGTGGGAAGTCAAGGTACGTGGAGCTTGTAAATGAAGATGGGGAGAAGGTGGTGACAAAGGTTGCACATAAACAGCTTCGGTACATGCCTCTCACTCCTAGAGTGAAACGTTTGTTTCTCTCGAGAAAGACCGCTATGCACATGAGGTGGCATAAAGATTGTACGGACAGACAAGATGGGTTAATGGTGCACCCGTCAGATGGTGATGCATGGAAGGCTCTTGACAAATTTGATCCAGATTTTGCCAGCGATGCAAGAAACGTTCGTATCGGCTTGGCAACTGATGGTTTCACGCCGTTCAATATGACCGCTGCGTCGTATTCATGTTGGCCTGTCATTGCCATACCATACAACCTTCCACCTGCTCTATGCATGAAATATGAGTTTATGTTCCTATGTCTTGTTATACCTGGGCCTGAGCATCCTGGCGTACGCCTCAATGTGATGCTTCAACCACTGATTGAAGAGTTAAAGAAGCTATGGCAAGGTGTGGAAGACTATGACTGCTTCAAGAAGCAGAAATTCAATCTTCGTGTTGCATATCTGTTCTCGGTTCATGATTTTATGGCGTATGGTATTTTCTCTGGATGGAGCGTGCATGGTAGATTGACGTGTCCTTATTGTGCTAAAGATACAGATTGTTTTCGTCTTAGTGCTGGTGGCAAGATATGTTACTTTGATTGCCATAGATGTTTTCTACCCTTCAATCACCCCTTCAGAAGGCAGAGAAAGGAATTTAGGAAGGGCACCATTGTCACGAAGGGACCGCCCAAGCGACGTAGTGGGATAGAAATTATAGAAGAGCATATGAAACTTGTCCTAGACGAGAGTGGGAAAAGGTATCAAGGTTTTGGTGAGGAGCATAACTGGACTCACATATGTGGCTTGTGGGAGCTTCCTTATGCTAAGTCATTGATTTTGATGCACAACATCGACGTCATGCATCAAGAGAGTAACTTTTGCCAAGCCCTCATAAATACATGCATGGATTTCCCTGATAAAACGAAAGACAATGACAAGGCACGCATGGACTTAGCAGTGATATGTGATCGTCCAACCCAAGTGCTTAGAGAAAACGGAGGCAAACCAAAAGCTGACTATTGTCTGAAATCTAAGCAACGGAAAGAAGTGATGAAGTGGATGAAGGATATTAAATTTCCCGATGGTTATGCCGCTGGTTTTAGAAGATCTGTGAACTTGAAGACAATGAAGATGAATGGACTGAAGAGCCATGACTTCCACATAATTATGGAGAGGCTCATGCCTGTAATGTTTCGTGGGTACATTTCCGAAGCTGTGTGGAAAACGTTAGCTGAAGTTAGCTATTTCTACAGACAGTTGTGTGCTAAAGAAATCAGAAGAGATGTGATGGAATAGCTGGAGAAAGAGGCACCGGTGCTTTTGTGCAAATTGGAAAAAATATTTCCACCGGGTTTCTTCAATCCTATGCAGCATCTCTTTATACATCTTCCATATGAGGCTAAGGTCGGTGGTCCTGTTCAGTATAGGTGGATGTTTCATATAGAAAGAGCATTAAAGAAGCTTAGAGCAATGGTGGGCAATAAGGCAAGAGTTGAAGGATGTATTGCGGAACAATTTAAACTAAAGGAGGTAGCACACTTCACAAGTTGTTACTTTGCAGAAGAACATAATGTATTTGCTCGAAAGAAAAGGTACCATGATGATGAACGAGAGATGCCTCCGTGTAGTGATCTTTCGATTTTTCAGACAAACGGCAAAGCCGTTGGTCCACCCAAGGCATATCACCTAAGTATGGAAGAACGGAAGTCTGCTTTACTGTACATGTTCACGAATATGCCTGAGGTGGAGAAATACTTTGTGTAAGACTTGTTTTCTTAAACTGTTCATATGTGAATTAGTTTATGTTATCAAATATCTCATGTCATACAATAATATTTGACAGCGAGTTTGATGAACAAAACATGAGGTGTCTCGGTAGGCCAACAGCGAGAGACATAGACAAATTGCGACGTGATGGTATGCATGGGCGACCTAATTTCATTATGTGGCTTCGGGACCGTGTAAGTCTTAATTATGTGGCTCCGAGAGCTAATTTAATTTAACTAATATTACAGAATTTGCTAATGCTTTGTGGCATGATTGACAGTTTGGGGAGGAAATGAATTTGAATGATGACTTACGTCAGTTATCTATTGGAAGTGTAACTGCCAAAAGCTATGGACGTTACGACGTCAATGGATATCGCTTTCGTTCAAGCATTTTCGAATCAAGTCATCCTATGGTCGCCACTCAAAATAGTGGAGTCGTTACTAGGGCAACCGACATGGAAGGACACGAAGCCTGCTATTACGGGAAAATCAAAAATATAATCGAGATTACATTTGCTGGAAATAAGCCTTTAGCGCTAGTTTTCTTTGAGTGTAAATGGTATGACCCGAAGTATTATAGGACCGAATTTGGGATGACACAGATCCAACCTGAGAAATTGCTTCAAGGACACGACACGTATATCCTTGCCCATCAAGCAGACCAAGTTTATTTCTCGACATATCCATGCAAAAAGTTGTCTAAATGGAGGGTTGTGTACAATGTAAATCCCCGCGAACGCCTATACACTCCTGGTGAGGACGAATATCAAATTGGTCACCTTGAGCAGGTTGATGAGGTGTTTCAAGAAGAAGAGTTGCCAACTAGTTTTCATATTGATCCTGCACCGGCATTAGATTCACTAGTTGCAGACGTTAACGACTTAACTTTTCCTGAGAGACGGAGAAGACATCCTGTTAGGAGAAAAGTTACATGGCGACCTCTGCATAGAAGAGAACAAATAGATCCTGATTTTGATGATATTTAACAAGTAAAGTTGTTTTGTTATTTCATTTGTTTATATTTTAAGTATTATGTCATTTTTGATGCACTAATTAATAATTTCTTATTTTTTATGCAGGATGCCGCCAAAATCAAAGAAGTCAGTGAAGGGGTTGTTCAAGGGCCTGGGCCTTTTTCAGGGCAGTTCTTCGAGCAGCAGCAGACGTCGAGAGCTGTTGAGCGTGGTACATGGAGATGAGGTAACATATCTTGTACAAATAAAGTTGTTTACATATTTACAAATAAATCTTGAGTTGTATGTACCAGGATGAGCAGCACACTGAGGAGCAGCACATTGAGGAGGAGGAGCACAATGAGGCTGAGCAGCACAATGAGGAGGTGGAGCACAATGAGGAGGTGGACCACGTGACATGGGACCAGGCCGCACAGCATCACCAGCCATGGGACCAGTGGGACCACCAGAGAGAGCAGCAACAAGCGTGGGACCAGTGGGGCCAACAAGGCGAACCGGCTGACAACCCGATGGATGATGGCTCGGGAGGCTCTTCAGCGACACGCACACGTCGCTCAAGAAAAAGCCACTCAGTAAAGCCTCGTCACGTGATAGAGCGAGAGGCTGATAGGACTTTAATCATGCCACATGTAGATCGGTGAGTGTAATATATTAACTTATCTAATATAACTATTATGTGTATTGTTAATGTTTTTGTGTACTGCAGGAATTGGGAGGACCTGTCCTTTGACGGCAAGGGACACCACACTCAGGTTAACCTTACATTGGGTTCTCTTTGCCGCCTTCACTACCCTGGTATAGTGAAGGTGTCAAACGGTGATACCGAGGATGAGGTGCTCGTCAGTACCTGGGATGAGTACAAGTTTAAAAAGGAACGAAACCACACCGACAGACAGGGACTTGTGCGTAATGACTTTTGGGTATGAATTCTTTATGATTTTTGCCCAAGAAATGGTCTCCACCAGAAATCCAAGAATGTGATCTATGGCAAGGAACCATATGTGGGGTGAGGTGTATGAGCCTCTGGTCGATGATCAATTGCCACACAACCCCCATTTTGTCGAAAATAGCCATGAACGACCATTTTCAATAATACCGAAGGCTAACACCTACGGATTTTTGACCAAGAAATGGTCTCCACCATAAATCCAAGAATGTGATCTATGGCAAGGAAACATATGTGTAGTGAGGTGTATGAGCGTCTGGTCGATGATCAATGGCCACACAACCCCCATTTTTGTCAAAAATAGCCATGAACAACCATTTTCAATAATACCGAAGGCTAACACCTACGGATTTTTGACCAAGAAATGGTCTCCACCAGAAATCCAAGAATGTGATCTATGGCAAGGAAACATATGTGGGGTGAGGTGTATGAGCCTCTGGTCGATGATCAATGGCCACACAACCCCCATTTTTGTCGAAAATAGCCATGAACGACTATTTTCAATAATATCGAAGGCTAACACCTACGGATTTTTGACCAAGAAATGGTCTCCACCAGAAATCCAAGAATGTGATCTACGACAAGGAAACATATGTGGGGTTAGGTGTATGAGCCTCTGGTCGATGATCAATGGTCACACAACCTCCATTTTCAATCATATCGAAGGGTAACACGTACGGATTTTTGACCAAGAAATGGTCTCCACCAGAAATCCAAGAATGCGATCTATGGCAAGGAAACATATGTGGGGTGAGGTGTATGAGCGTCTGGTCGATGATCAATGGCCACACAGCCCCCATTTTTGTCGAAAATAGCCATGAACGACCATTTTCAATAATACCGAAGGCTAACACCTACGGATTTTTTACCAAGAAATGGTCTCCACCAGAAATCCAAGAATGTGATCTACGACAAGGAAACATATGTGGGGTGAGGTGTATGAGCCTCTGGTCGACGATCAATGGCCACACAACCCCCATTTTGCCGAAAATAGCCATGAACGACCATTTTCAATAATACCGAAGGCTAACACCTACGGATTTTTTACCAAGAAATGGTCTCCACCAGAAATCCAAGAATGTGATCTATGGCAAGGAAACATATGTGGGGTGAGGTGTATGAGCCTCTAGTCGATGATCAATGGCCACACAACCCCTATTTTTGTCGAAAATAGCCATTAATGACCATTTTAAAAAAAACCAAAGGCTAACACGTACAGATTTTTGACCAAGAAATGGTCTCCACCAGAAATCAAAGAATGTGATCTATGGCAAGGAAACATATGTGGGGTGAGGTGTATGAGCGTCTGGTCGATGATCAATGGCCACACAACCCCCATTTTTGTCGAAAATAGCCATGAACGACCATTTTCAATAATATCGAAGGCTAACACCTACGGATTTTTGACCAAGAAATGGTCTCCACCAGAAATCCAAGAATGTGATCTACGACAAGGAAACATATGTGGGGTGAGGTGTATGAGCCTCTGGTCGACGATCAATGGCCACACAACCCCCATTTTGCCGAAAATAGCCATGAATGACCATTTTCAATAATACCGAAGGCTAACACGTACGAGTTTTTAACCAAGAAATGGTTTCCACCAGAAATCCAAGAATGTGATCTATGGCAAGGAAACATATGTGGGGTGAGGTGTATGAGCCTCTGGTCGATGATCAATGGCCACACAACCCTAATTTTTGTCGAAAATAGCCATGAATGACCATTTTCAATAATACTAGAGGCTAACACCTACGGATTTTAGACCAAGAAATGGTCTCCACCAGAAATCCAAGAATGTGATCTATGGCAAGGAAACATATGTGGGGTGAGGTGTATGAGCGTCTGGTCGATGATCAATGGCCACACAACCCCCATTTTTGTCGAAAATAGCCATGAACGAAAATGGCCACAGAACCCCCTTCGATATTATTGAAAATGGTCGTTCATGGCTATTTTCGACAAAAATGGGGGTTGTGTGGCCATTGGTCGTCGACCAGACGCTCATACACCTCACCCCACATATGTTTCCTTGCCATAGATTACATTCTTGGATTTATGGTGGAGACCATTTCTTGGTCAAAAATCCGTAGGTGTTAGCCTTCGGTATTATTGAAAATGGTCGTTCATGGCTATTTTCGGCAAAATGGGGGTTCTGTGGCAATTGATCATCGACTAGAGGCTCGTACACCTCACCCCACATATGTTTCCTTGCCATAGATCACATTCTTGGATTTCTGGTGGAGACCATTTCTTGGGCAAAAATCCGAATGTGTTAGCCTTTGGTATTTTTCAAAATGGTCATTCATGGCTATTTTCGACAAAAATGGGGGTTGTGTGGCCATTGATCTTCGACCAGAGGCTCATACACCTCACTACACATATGTTTCCTTGCCATAGATCACATTCTTGGATTTATGGTGGAGACCATTTCTTGGTCAAAAATCCGTAGGTGTTAGCCTTCAGTGTCATTGAAAATGGTCATTCATGGCTATTTTCGACAAAAATTAGGGTTGTGTGGCCATTGATCATCGACCAGAGGCTCATACACCTCACCCCACATATGTTTCCTTGCCATAGATTACATTCTTGGATTTCTGGTGGAAACTATTTCTTGGTTAAAAACTCGTACGTGTTAGCCTTCGGTATTATTGAAAATGGTCATTCATGGCTATTTTCGACAAAAATGGGGGTTGTGTGGCCATTGATCATCGACCAGAGGCTCATACACCTCACCCCACATATGTTTCCTTGCCATAGATCACATTCTTGGATTTCTGGTGGAGACCATTTCTTGGTCAAAAATCCGTACGTGTTAGCCTTTGGTATTTTTGAAAATGGTCATTCATGGCTATTTTCGACAAAAATGGGGGTTGTGTGGCCATTGATCATCGACTAGAGGCTCATACACCTCACCCCACATATGTTTCCTTGCCATAGATCACATTCTTGGATTTCTGGTGGAGACCATTTCTTGGTCAAAAATCCGTAGGTGTTAGCCTTCGGTATTATTAAAAATGGTCGTTCATGGCTATTTTCGACAAAAATGGGGGTTGTGTGGCCATTGATCATCGACCAGACGCTCATGCACCTCACCCCACACATGTTTCCTTGCCATAGATCACATTCTTGGATTTCTGGTGGAGACCTTTTCTTGGTCCAAAATCCGTAGGTGTTAGCCTCTAGTATTATTGAAAATGGTCGCTCATGGCTATTTTCAAGGTCGCTCATGGCTATTTTCATAAAAAATGGGGGTTGTGTGGCTATTTATCATCGACTAGAGGCTCATACACCTCACCCCACATATGTTTCCTTGCCATAGATTACATTCTTGGATTTCTGGTGGAAACCATTTCTTGGTTAAAAACTCGTACGTGTTAGCCTTCGGTATTATTGAAAATGGTCATTCATGGCTATTTTCGGCAAAATGGGGGTTGTGTGGCCATTGATCGTCGACCAGAGGCTCATACACCTCACCCCACATATGTTTCCTTGTCGTAGATCACATTCTTGGATTTCTGGTGGAGACCATTTCTTGGTCAAAAATCCGTAGGTGTTAGCCTTCGATATTATTGAAAATGGTCATTCATGGCTATTTTCGGCAAAATGGGGGTTGTGTGGCCATTGATCGTCGACCAGAGGCTCATACACCTCACCCCACATATGTTTCCTTGTCGTAGATCACATTCATGGATTTCTGGTGGAGACCATTTCTTGGTCAAAAATTCGTAGGTGTTAGCCTTCGATATTATTGAAAATGGTCGTTCATGGCTATTTTCGACAAAAATGGGGGTTGTGTGGCCAATGATCATCGACCAGAGGCTCATACACCTCACCCCACATATGTTTCCTTGCCATAGATCACATTCTTGGATTTTTGGTGGAGACCATTTCTTGGTCAAAAATCCGTAGGTGTTAGCCTTCGGTATTATTGAAAATGGTCGTTCATGGCTATTTTCGACAAAAATGGGGGTTGTGTGGCCATTGATCATCGACCAGACGCTCATACACCTCACCCCACATATGTTTCCTTGCCATAGATCACATTCTTGGATTTCTGGTGGAGACCATTTCTTGGTCTAAAATCCGTAGGTGTTAGCCTCTAGTATTATTGAAAATGGTCGCTCATGGCTATTTTCAAGGTCGCTCATGGCTATTTTCATAAAAAATGGGGGTTGTGTGGCCATTTATCATCGACTAGAGGCTCATAAACCTCACCCCACATATGTTTCCTTGCCATAGATCACATTCTTGGATTTCTGGTGGAGACCATTTCTTGGTCAAAAATCCGTAGGTGTTAGCCTTCGGTATTATTGTAAATGATCGTTCATGGCTATTTTCGACAAAAATGGGGGTTGTGTGGCCATTGATCATCGACCAGAGGCTCGTCCACCTCACCCCCCATATGTTTCCTTGCAATAGATCACATTCTAGGATTTCTGGTGGAGACCATTTCTTGGTCTAAAATCCGTAGGTGTTAGCCTCTAGTATTATTGAAAATGGTCGCTCATGGCTATTTTCAAGGTCGCTCATGGCTATTTTCATAAAAAATGGGGGTTGTGTGGCCATTTATCATCGACTAGAGGCTCATAGACCTCACCCCACATATGTTTCCTTGCCATAGATTACATTCTTGGATTTCTGGTGGAAACCATTTCTTGGTTAAAAACTCGTACGTGTTAGCCTTCGGTATTATTGAAAATGGTCATTCATGGCTATTTTCGGCAAAATGGGGGTTGTGTGGCCATTGATCGTCGACCAGAGGCTCATACACCTCACCCCACATATGTTTCCTTGTCGTAGATCACATTCTTGGATTTCTGGTGGAGACCATTTCTTGGTCAAAAATCCGTAGGTTTTAGCCTTCGGTATTATTGAAAATGGTCGTTCATGGCTATTTTCGACAAAATGGGGGTTGTGTGGCAATTGATCATCGACCAGAGGCTCATACACCTCACCCCACATATGTTTCCTTGCCATAGATCACATTCTTGGATTTCTGGTGGAGACCATTTCTTGGTCAAAAATCCGTACGTGTTAGCCTTTGGTATTTTTGAAAATGGTCATTCATGGCTATTTTCGACAAAAATGGGGGTTGTGTGGCCATTGATCATCGACTAGAGGCTCATACACCTCACCCCACATATGTTTCCTTGCCATAGATCACATTCTTGGATTTCTGGTGGAGACCATTTCTTGGTCAAAAATACGTAGGTGTTAGCCTTCAGTATTATTGTAAATGGTCATTCATGGTATTTTCGACAAAAATGGGGGTTGTGTGGCCATTGATCATCGACCAGAGGCTCATACACCTCACCCCACATATGTTTCCTTGCCATAGATCACATTCTTGGATTTCTGGTGGAGACCATTTCTTGGTCAAAAAACCGTAGGTCTTAGCCTCTAGTATTATTGAAAATGGTCTCTCATGGCTATTTTCATAAAAATTGGGGGTTGTGTGGCCATTGATCATCGACCAGAGGCTCGTAAACCTCACCCCACATATGTTTCCTTGCCATAGATCACATTCTTGGATTTTTGGTGGAGACCATTTCTTGGTCAAAAATCCGTAGGTGTTAGCCTTCGATATTATTGAAAATGGTCGTTCATGGCTATTTTCGACAAAAATGGGGGTTGTGTGGCCATTGATCATCGACCAGAGGCTCATACACCTCACCCCACATATGTTTCCTTGCCATAGATCACATTCTTGGATTTCTGGTGGAGACCATTTCTTGGTCAAAAATCCGTAGGTCTTAGCCTCTAATATTAATGAAAATGGTCGCTCATGGCTATTTTCATAAAAAAATGGGGGTTGTTTGGCCATTTATCATCGACTAGAGGCTCATAAATCTCACCCCACATATGTTTCCTTGCCATAGATCACATTCTTGGATTTCTGGTGGAGACCATTTCTTGGTCAAAAATCCGTAGGTGTTAGCCTTCGGTATTATTGAAAATGGTCGTTCATGGCTATTTTCGACAAAAATGGGGGTTGTGTGGCCATTGATCATCGACAAGACGCTCATACACCTCACCCCACATATGTTTCCTTGCCATAGATCACATTCTTGGATTTCTGGTGGAGACCATTTCTTGGTCTAAAATCCGTAGGTGTTAGCCTCTAGTATTATTTTCAAGGTCGCTCATGGCTATTTTCATAAAAATGGGGGTTGTGTGGCCATTTATCATCGACTAGAGGCTCATAAACCTCACCCCACATATGTTTCCTTGCCATAGATTACATTCTTGGATTTCTGGTGGAAACCATTTCTTGGTTAAAAACTCGTACGTGTTAGCCTTCGGTATTATTGAAAATGGTCATTCATGGCTATTTTCGGCAAAATGGGGGTTGTGTGGCCATTGATCGTCGACCAGAGGCTCATACACCTCACCCCACATATGTTTCCTTGTCGTAGATCACATTCTTGGATTTCTGGTGGAGACCATTTCTTGGTCAAAAATCCGTAGGTGTTAGCCTTCGATATTATTGAAAATGGTCGTTCATGGCTATTTTCGACAAAAATGGGGGTTGTGTAGCCATTGATCATCGACCATAGGCTCATACACCTCACCCCACATATGTTTCCTTGCCATAGATCACATTCTTGGATTTCTGGTGGAGACCATTTCTTGGTCAAAAATCCGTAGGTGTTAGCCTTCGGTATTATTGTAAATGGTCATTCATGGCTATTTTCGACAAAAATGGGGGTTGTGTGGCCATTGATCATCGACGAGAGGCTCATACACCTCACCCCACATATGTTTCCTTGCCATAGAACACATTCTTGGATTTCTGGTGGAGACCAATTCTTGGTCAAAAATCCATAGGTCTTAGCCTCTAGTATTATTGAAAATGGTCGCTCATGGCTATTTTCATAAAAAATGGGGGTTGTGTGGCCATTGATCATCGACCAAGCCATGAACGACCATTTTCAAAAATACCAAAGGCTAACACGTACGGATTTTTGACCAAGAAATGGTCTCCACCAGAAATCCAAGAATGTGATCTATGGCAAGGAAACATATGTGGGGTGAGGTGTACGAGCCTCTGGTCGATGATCAATGGCCACAGAACCCCCATTTTGCCGAAAATAGCCATGAACGACCATTTTCAATAATACCGAAGGCTAACACCTACGGATTTTGACCAAGAAATGGTCTCCACCAGAAATCCAAGAATGTTATCTATGGCAAGGAAACATATGTGGGGTGAGGTGTACGAGCCTCTGGTCGATGATCAATGGCCACAGAACCCCCAGTTTGCCGAAAATAGCCATGAACGACCATTTTCAATAATACCGAAGGCTAACACGTACGAGTTTTTGACCAAGAAATGGTCTCCACCAGAAATCCAAGAATGTGATCTATGGCAAGGAAACATATGTGGGGTGAGGTGTATGAGCCTCTGGTCGATGATCAATGGCCACACAACCCCCATTTTTGTCGAAAATAGCCATGAACGACCATTTTCAATAATATCGAAGGCTAACACCTACGGTTTTTTGACCAAGAAATGGTCTCCACCAGAAATCCAAGAATGTGATCTACGACAAGGAAACATATGTGGGGTGAGGTGTATGAGCCTCTGGTCGACGATCAATGGCCACACAACCCCCATTTTGCCGAAAATAGCCATGAATGACCATTTTCAATAATACCAAAGGCTAACACGTACGCGTTTTTAACCAAGAAATGGTTTCCACCAGAAATCCAAGAATGTAATCTATGGCAAGGAAACATATGTGGGGTGAGGTTTATGAGCCTCTAGTCGATGATAAATGGCCACACAACCCCCATTTTTTATGAAAATAGCCATGAGCGACCTTGAAAATAGCCATGAGCGACCATTTTCAATAATACTAGAGGCTAACACCTACGGATTTTAGACCAAGAAATGGTCTCCACCAGAAATCCAAGAATGTGATCTATGGCAAGGAAACAAATGTGGTGTGAGGTGTATGAGCGTCTGGTCGATGATCAATGGCCACACAACCCCCATTTTGGTCGAAAATAGCCATGAACGACCATTTTCAATAATACCGAAGGCTAACACCTACGGATTTTTGACCAAGAAATGGTCTCCACCAGAAATCCAAGAAAGTGATCTATGGCAAGGAAACATATGTGGGGTGAGGTGTATGAGCCTCTAGTCGATGATCAATGGCCACACAACCCCCATTTTTGTCGAAAATAGCCATGAATGACCATTTTCAAAAATACCAAAGGCTAACACGTACGGATTTTTGACCAAGAAATGGTCTCCGCCAGAAATCCAAGAATGTGATCTATGGCAAGGAAACATATGTGGGGTGAGGTGTATGATCCTCTGGTCGATGATCAATGGCCACACAACCCCCATTTTGCCGAAAATAGCCATGAACGACCATTTTCAATAATACCGAAGGCTAACACGTACGAGTTTTTAACCAAGAAATGGTCTCCACCAGAAATCCAAGAATGTGATCTATGGCAAGGAAACATATGTGGGGTGAGGTTTATGAGCCTCTAGGTGATGATAAATGGCCACACAACCCCCATTTTTTATGAAAATAGCCATGAGCGACCATTTTCAATAATACTAGAGGCTAAGACCTACGGATTTTAGACCAAGAAATGGTCTCCACCAGAAATCCAAGAATGTGATCAATGGCAAGGAAACATATGTGGGGTGAGGTGTATGAGCATCTGGTCGATGATCAATGGCCACACACCCCCATTTTTGTCGAAAATTGCCATGAACGACCATTTTCAATAATACCGAAGGCTAACACCTACGGATTTTTGACCAAGAAATGGTCTCCACCAGAAATCCAAGAATGTGATCTATGGCAAGGAAACATATGTGGGGTGAGGTGTATGAGCCTCTAGTCGATGATCAATGGCCACACAACCCCCATTTTTGTCGAAAATAGCCATGAACGACCATTTTCAATAATACCGAAGGCTAACACCTACGGATTTTTGACCAAGAAATGGTCTCCACCAGAAATCCACGAATGTGATCTATGGCAAGGAAACATATGTGGGGTGAGGTGTATGAGCCTCTGGTCGATGATCAATGGCCACACAACCCCCATTTTGCCGAAAATAGCCATGAATGACCATTTTCAATAATACCGAAGGCTAACACGTACGAGTTTTTAACCAAGAAATGGTTTCCACCAGAAATCCAAGAATGTAATCTATGGCAAGGAAACATATGTGGGGTGAGGTTTATGAGCCTCTAGTCGATGATAAATGGCCACACAACCCCCATTTTTTATGAAAATAGCCATGAGCGACCTTGAAAATAGCCATGAGCGACCATTTTCAATAATACTAGAGGCTAACACCTACGGATTTTAGACCAAGAAATGGTCTCCACCAGAAATCAAAGAATGTGATCTATGGCAAGGAAACATATGTGGGGTGAGGTGTATGAGCGTCTGGTCGATGATCAATGGCCACACAACCCCCATTTTTGTCGAAAATAGCCATGAACGACCATTTTCAATAATACCGAAGGCTAACACCTACGGATTTTTGACCAAGAAATGTCTGCACCAGAAATCCAAGAATGTGATCTATGGCAAGGAAACATATGTGGGGTGAGGTGTATGAACCTCTAGTTGATGATCAATGGCCACACAACCCCCATTTTTGTCGAAAATAGCCATGAATGACCATTTTCAAAAATACCAAAGGCTAACACGTACGGATTTTTAACCAAGAAATGGTCTCCACCAGAAATCCAAGAATGTGATCTATGGCAAGGAAACATATGTGGGGTGAGGTGTACGAGCCTCTGGTTGATGATCAATGGCCACACAACCCCCATTTTGCCGAAAATAGCCATGAATGACCATTTTCAATAATACCGAAGGCTAACACGTACGAGTTTTTAACCAAGAAATGGTTTCCACCAGAAATCCAAGAATGTAATCTATGGCAAGGAAACATATGTGGGGTGAGGTTTATGAGCCTCTAGTCGATGATAAATGGCCACACAACCCCCATTTTTTATGAAAATAGCCATGAGCGACCTTGAAAATAGCCATGAGCGACCATTTTCAATAATACTAGAGGCTAACACCTACGGATTTTAGAACAAGAAATGGTCTCCACCATAAATCCAAGAATGTGATCTATGGCAAGGAAACATATGTGGGGTGAGGTGTATGAGCGTCTGGTCGATGATCAATGGCCACACAACCCCCATTTTTGTCGAAAATAGCCATGAACGACCATTTTCAATAATACCGAAGGCTAACACCTACGGATTTTTGACCAAGAAATGGTCTCCACCAGAAATCCAAGAATGTGATCTATGGCAAGGAAACATATGTG
The DNA here is from genome assembly GCF_902167145.1 of Zea mays. Lineage (NCBI taxonomy): Eukaryota > Viridiplantae > Streptophyta > Magnoliopsida > Poales > Poaceae > Zea > Zea mays. Next base: position 10,841 of record NW_023367038.1, on the reverse strand, counting down.
GGGTGAGGTGTATGAGCCTCTGGTCGACGATCAATGGCCACACAACCCTAATTTTTGTCGAAAATAGCCATGAACGACCATTTTCAATGACACTGAAGGCTAACACCTACGGATTTTTGACCAAGAAATGGTCTCCACCATAAATCCAAGAATGTGATCTATGGCAAGGAAACATATGTGTAGTGAGGTGTATGAGCCTCTGATCGAAGATCAATGGCCACACAACCCCCATTTTTGTCGAAAATAGCCATGAATGACCATTTTCAAAAATACCAAAGGCTAACACATACGGATTTTTGACCAAGAAATGGTCTCCACCAGAAATCCAAGAATGTGATCTATGGCAAGGAAACATATGTGGGGTGAGGTGTACGAGCCTCTGGTCGATAATGAATGGTCACACAACCCCCATTTTGCCGAAAATAGCCATGAACGACCATTTTCAATAATACTGAAGGCTAACACGTACGAGTTTTTAACCAAGAAATGGTCTCCACCAGAAATCCAAGAATGTGATCTATGGCAAGGAAACATATGTGGGGCGAGGTTTATGAGCCTCTAGTCGATGATAAATGGCCACACAACCCCCATTTTTTATGAAAATAGCCATGAGCGACCTTGAAAATAGCCATGAGCGACCATTTTCAATAATACTAGAGGCTAACACTTATGGATTTTAGACCAAGAAATGGTCTCCACCAGAAATCCAAGAATGTGATCTATGACAAGGAAACATATGTGGGGTGAGGTGTATGAGCGTCTGGTCGATGATCAATGGCCACACAACCCCCATTTTTGTCGAAAATAGCCATGAACGACCATTTTCAATAATACCGAAGGCTAACACCTACGGATTTTTGACCAAGAAATGGTCTCCACCAGAAATCCAAGAATGTGATCTATGGCAAGGAAACATATGTGGGGTGAGGTGTATGAGCCTCTGGTCGATGATCAATGGCCACACAACCCCCATTTTTGTCGAAAATAGCCATGAACGACCATTTTCAATAATACCGAAGGCTAACACCTACGGATTTTTGACCAAGAAATGGTCTCCACCAGAAATCCAAGAATGTGATCTATGGCAAGGAAACATATGTGGGGTGAGGTGTATGAGCATCTGGTCGATGATCAATGGCCACACAACCCCCATTTTTGTCGAAAATAGCCATGAATGACCATTTACAATAATACCGAAGGCTAACACCTACGGATTTTTGACCAAGAAATGGTCTCCACCAGAAATCCAAGAATGTGATCTATGGAAAGGAAACATATGTGGGGTGAGGTGTACGAGCCTTTGGTCGATGATCAATGGCCACAGAACCCCCATTTTGCCGAAAATAGCCATGAACGACCATTTTCAATAATACCGAAGGCTAACACGTACGAGTTTTTGACCAAGAAATGGTCACCACCTAAAATCCAAGAATGTGATCTATGGCAAGGAAACATATGTGGGGTGAGGTGTACGAGCCTCTGGTTGATGATCAATGGCCACACAACCCCCATTTTGCCGAAAATAGCCATGAATGACCATTTTCAATAATACCGAAGGCTAACACGTACGAGTTTTTAACCAAGAAATGGTTTCCACCAGAAATCCAAGAATGTAATCTATGGCAAGGAAACATATGTGGGGTGAGGTTTATGAGCCTCTAGTCGATGATAAATGGCCACACAACCCCCATTTTTTATGAAAATAGCCATTAGCGACCTTGAAAATAGCCATGAGTGACCATTTTCAATAATACTAGAGGATAACACCTACGGATTTTAGACCAAGAAATGGTCTCCACCAGAAATCCAAGAATGTGATCTATGGCAAGGAAACATATGTGGGGTGAGGTGTATGAGCGTCTGGTCGTTGATCAATGGCCACACAACCCCCATTTTTGTCGAAAATAGCCATGAACGACCATTTTCAATAATACCGAAGGCTAACACCTACGGATTTTTGACCAAGAAATGGTCTCCACCAGAAATCCAAGAATGTGATCTATGGCAAGGAAACATATGTGGGGTGAGGTGTATGAGCCTCTGGTCGACGATCAATGGCCACACAACCCTAATTTTTGTCGAAAATAGCCATGAACGACCATTTTCAATGACACTGAAGGCTAACACCTACGGATTTTTGACCAAGAAATGGTCTCCACCATAAATCCAAGAATGTGATCTATGGCAAGGAAACATATGTGTAGTGAGGTGTATGAGCCTCTGGTCGAAGATCAATGGCCACACAACCCCCATTTTTGTCGAAAATAGCCATGAATGACCATTTTCAAAAATACCAAAGGCTAACACGTACGGATTTTTGACCAAGAAATGGTCTCCACCAGAAATCCAAGAATGTGATCTATGGCAAGGAAACATATGTGGGGCGAGGTTTATGAGCCTCTAGTCGATGATAAATGGCCACACAACCCCCATTTTTTATGAAAATAGCCATGAGCGACCTTGAAAATAGCCATGAGCGACCATTTTCAATAATACTAGAGGCTAACACCTACGGATTTTAGACCAAGAAATGGTCTCCACCAGAAATCCAAGAATGTGATCTATGGCAAGGAAACATATGTGGGGTGAGGTGTATGAGCGTCTGGTCGATGATCAATGGCCACACAACCCCCATTTTTGTCGAAAATAGCCATGAACGACCATTTTCAAGAATACCGAAGGCTAACACCTACGGATTTTTGACCAAGAAATGGTCTCCACCAGAAATCCAAGAATGTGATCTATGGCAAGGAAACATATGTGGGGTGAGGTGTATGAGCCTCTGGTCGAAGATCAATGGCCACACAACCCCCATTTTTGTCGAAAATAGCCATGAACGACCATTTTCAATAATACCGAAGGCTAACACCTACGGATTTTTGACCAAGAAATGGTCTCCACCAGAAATCCAAGAATGTGATCTATGGCAAGGAAACATATGTGGGGTGAGGTGTATGAGCGTCTGGTCGAAGATCAATGGCCACACAACCCCCATTTTTGTCGAAAATAGCCATGAATGACCATTTACAATAATACCGAAGGCTAACACCTACGGATTTTTGACCAAGAAATGGTCTCCACCAGAAATCCAAAAATGTGTTCTATGGAAAGGAAACATATGTGGGGTGAGGTGTACGAGCCTCTGGTCGATGATCAATGGCCACAGAACCCCCATTTTCAGAAAATAGCCATGAACGACCATTTTCAATAATACCGAAGGCTAACACGTACGAGTTTTTGACCAAGAAATGGTCTCCACCAAAAATCCAAGAATGTGATCTATGGCAAGGAAACATATGTGGGGTGAGGTGTATGAGCGTCTGGTCGATGATCAATGGCCACACAACCGCCATTTTTGTCGAAAATAGCCATGAATGACCATTTACAATAATACCGAAGGCTAACACCTACGAATTTTTGACCAAGAAATGGTCTCCACCAGAAATCCAAGAATGTGATCTATGGCAAGGAAACATATGTGGGGTGAGGTGTATGAGCCTCTGGTTGACGATCAATGGCCACACAACCCTAATTTTTGTCGAAAATAGCCATGAACGACCATTTTCAATGACACTGAAGGCTAACACCTACGGATTTTTGACCAAGAAATGGTCTCCACCATAAATCCAAGAATGTGATCTATGGCAAGGAAACATATGTGGGGTGAGGTGTATGAGCCTCTGGTCGATGATCAATGGCCACACAACCCCCATTTTTGTCGAAAATAACCATGAATGACCATTTACAATAATACCGAAGGCTAACACCTACGGATTTTTGACCAAGAAATGGTCTCCACCAGAAATCCAAGAATGTGATCTATGGCAAGGAAACATATGTGGGGTGAGGTGTATGAGCCTCTGGTCGATGATCAATGGCCACACAACCCCCATTTTTGTCGAAAATAGCCATGAACGACCATTTTCAATAATATCGAAGGCTAACACCTACAGATTTTTGACCAAGAAATGGTCTCCACCAGAAATCCAAGAATGTGATCTACGACAAGGAAACATATGCGGGGTGAGGTGTATGAGCCTCTGGTCGACGATCAATGGCCACACAACCCCCATTTTGCCGAAAATAGCCATGAATGACCATTTTCAATAATACCGAAGGCTAACACGTACGAGTTTTTAACCAAGAAATGGTTTCCACCAGAAATCCAAGAATGTAATCTATGGCAAGGAAACATATGTGGGGTGAGGTTTATGAGCCTCTAGTCGATGATAAATGGCCACACAACCCCCATTTTTTATGAAAATAGCCATGAGCGACCTTGAAAATAGCCATGAGCGACCATTTTCAATAATACTAGAGGCTAACACCTACGGATTTTAGACCAAGAAATGGTCTCCACCAGAAATCCAAGAATGTGATCTATGGCAAGGAAACATATGTGGGGTGAGGTGTATGAGCGTCTGGTCGATGATCAATGGCCACACAACCCCCATTTTTGTCGAAAATAGCCATGAACGACCATTTTCAATAATACCGAAGGCTAACACCAACGGATTTTTGACCAAGAAATGGTCTCCACCAGAAATCCAAGAATGTGATCTATGGCAAGGAAACATATGTGGGGTGAGGTGTATGAGCCTCTGGTCGACGATCAATGGCCACACAACCCTAATTTTTGTCGAAAATAGCCATGAACGACCATTTTCAATGACACTGAAGGCTAACACCTACGGATTTTTGACCAAGAAATGGTCTCCACCATAAATCCAAGAATGTGATCTATGGCAAGGAAACATATGTGTAGTGAGGTGTATGAGCCTCTGGTCGAAGATCAATGGCCACACAACCCCCATTTTTGTCGAAAATAGCCATGAATGACCATTTTCAAAAATACCAAAGGCTAACACGTACGGATTTTTGACCAAGAAATGGTCTCCACCAGAAATCCAAGAATGTGATCTATGGCAAGGAAACATATGTGGGGTGAGGTGTACGAGCCTCTGGTCGATGATCAATGGCCACACAACCCCCATTTTGCCGAAAATAGCCATGAACGACCATTTTCAATAATACCGAAGGCTAACACGTACGAGTTTTTAACCAAGAAATGGTCTCCACCAGAAATCCAAGAATGTGATCTATGGCAATGAAACATATGTGGGGTGAGGTTTATGAGCCTCTAGTCGATGATAAATGGCCACACAACCCCCATTTTTTATGAAAATAGCCATGAGCGACCTTGAAAATAGCCATGAGCGACCATTTTCAATAATACTAGAGGCTAACACCTACGGATTTTAGACCAAGAAATGGTCTCCACCAGAAATCCAAGAATGTGATCTATGGCAAGGAAACATATGTGGGGTGAGGTGTATGAGCGTCTGGTCGATGATCAATGGCCACACAACCCCCATTTTTGTCGAAAATAGCCATGAACGACCATTTTCAATAATACCGAAGGCTAACACCAACGGATTTTTGACCAAGAAATGGTCTCCACCAGAAATCCAAGAATGTGATCTATGGCAAGGAAACATATGTGGGGTGAGGTGTATGAGCCTCTGGTCGACGATCAATGGCCACACAACCCTAATTTTTGTCGAAAATAGCCATGAACGACCATTTTCAATGACACTGAAGGCTAACACCTACGGATTTTTGACCAAGAAATGGTCTCCACCATAAATCCAAGAATGTGATCTATGGCAAGGAAACATATGTGTAGTGAGGTGTATGAGCCTCTGGTCAAAGATCAATGGCCACACAACCCCCATTTTTGTCGAAAATAGCCATGAATGACCATTTTCAAAAATACCAAAGGCTAACACGTACGGATTTTTGACCAAGAAATGGTCTCCACCAGAAATCCAAGAATGTGATCTATGGCAAGGAAACATATGTGGGGTGAGGTGTACGAGCCTCTGGTCGATGATCAATGGCCACACAACCCCCATTTTGCCGAAAATAGCCATGAACGACCATTTTCAATAATACCGAAGGCTAACACGTACGAGTTTTTAACCAAGAAATGGTCTCCACCAGAAATCCAAGAATGTGATCTATGGCAATGAAACATATGTGGGGTGAGGTTTATGAGCCTCTAGTCGATGATAAATGGCCACACAACCCCCATTTTTTATGAAAATAGCCATGAGCGACCTTGAAAATAGCCATGAGCGACCATTTTCAATAATACTAGAGGCTAACACCTACGGATTTTAGACCAAGAAATGGTCTCCACCAGAAATCCAAGAATGTGATCTATGGCAAGGAAACATATGTGGGGTGAGGTGTATGAGCGTCTGGTCGATGATCAATGGCCACACAACCCCCATTTTTGTCGAAAATAGCCATGAACGACCATTTTCAATAATACCGAAGGCTAACACCTACGGATTTTTGACCAAGAAATGGTCTCCACCAGAAATCCAAGAATGTGATCTATGGCAAGGAAACATATGTGGGGTGAGGTGTATGAGCCTCTGGTCGACGATCAATGGCCACACAACCCTAATTTTTTGTCGAAAATAGCCATGAACGACCATTTTCAATGACACTGAAGGCTAACACCTACGGATTTTTGACCAAGAAATGGTCTCCACCATAAATCCAAGAATGTGATCTATGGCAAGGAAACATATGTGTAGTGAGGTGTATGAGCCTCTAGTCGAAGATCAATGGCCACACAACCCCCATTTTTGTCGAAAATAGCCATGAATGACCATTTTCAAAAATACCAAAGGCTAACACATTCGGATTTTTGCCCAAGAAATGGTCTCCACCAGAAATCCAAGAATGTGATCTATGGCAAGGAAACATATGTGGGGTGAGGTGTACGAGCCTCTGGTCGATGATCAATGGCCACAGAACCCCCATTTTGCCGAAAATAGCCATGAATGACCATTTTCAATAATACCGAAGGCTAACACGTACGAGTTTTTGACCAAGAAATGGTCTCCACCAAAAATCCAAGAATGTGATCTATGGCAAGGAAACATATGAGGGGTGAGATTTATGAGCCTCTAGTCGATGATAAATGGCCACACAACCCCCATTTTTTATGAAAATAGCCATGAGCGACCATTTTCAATAATATTAGAGGCTAAGACCTACGGATTTTTGACCAAGAAATGGTCTCCACCAGAAATCTAAGAATGTGATCTATGGCAAGGAAACATATGTGGGGTGAGGTGTACGAGCCTCTGGTCGATGATCAATGGCCACACAACCCCCATTTTTGTCGAAAATAGCCATGAATGACCATTTACAATAATACCGAAGGCTAACACCTACGGATTTTTGACCAAGAAATGGTCTCCACCAGAAATCCAAGAATGTGATCTATGGCAAGGAAACATATGTGGGGTGAGGTGTATGAGCCTCTGGTCGATGATCAATGGCCACACAACCCCCATTTTTGTCGAAAATAGCCATGAACGACCATTTTCAATAATATCGAAGGCTAACACCTACGGATTTTTGACCAAGAAATGATCTCCACCAGAAATCCAAGAATGTGATCTACGACAAGGAAACATATGCGGGGTGAGGTGTATGAGCCTCTGGTCGACGATCAATGGCCACACAACCCCCATTTTGCCGAAAATAGCCATGAATGACCATTTTCAATAATACCGAAGGCTAACACGTACGAGTTTTTAACCAAGAAATGGTTTCCACTAGAAATCCAAGAATGTAATCTATGGCAAGGAAACATATGTGGGGTGAGGTTTATGAGCCTCTAGTCGATGATAAATGGCCACACAACCCCCATTTTTTATGAAAATAGCCATGAGCGACCTTGAAAATAGCCATGAGTGACCATTTTCAATAATACTAGAGGCTAACACCTACGGATTTTAGACCAAGAAATGGTCTCCACCAGAAATCCAAGAATGTGATCTATGGCAAGGAAACATATGTGGGGTGAGGTGTATGACCGTCTGGTCGATGATCAATGGCCACACAACCCCCATTTTTGTCGAAAATAGCCATGAACGACCATTTTCAATAATACCGAAGGCTAACACCTACGGATTTTTGACCAAGAAATGGTCTCCACCAGAAATCCAAGAATGTGATCTATGGCAAGGAAACATATGTGGGGTGAGGTGTATGAGCCTCTGGTCGACGATCAATGGCCACACAACCCTAATTTTTGTCGAAAATAGCCATGAACGACCATTTTCAATGACACTGAAGGCTAACACCTACGGATTTTTGACCAAGAAATGGTCTCCACCATAAATCCAAGAATGTGATCTATGGCAAGGAAACATATGTGTAGTGAGGTGTATGAGCCTCTGGTCGAAGATCAATGGCCACACAACCCCCATTTTTGTCGAAAATAGCCATGAATGACCATTTTCAAAAATACCAAAGGCTAACACGTACGGATTTTTGACCAAGAAATGGTCTCCACCAGAAATCCAAGAATGTGATCTATGGCAAGGAAACATATGTGGGGTGAGGTGTACGAGCCTCTGGTCGATGTTCAATGGCCACACAACCCCCATTTTGCCGAAAATAGCCATGAACGACCATTTTCAATAATACCGAAGGCTAACACGTACAAGTTTTTAACCAAGAAATGGTCTCCACCAGAAATCCAAGAATGTGATCTATGGCAATGAAACATATGTGGGGTGAGGTTTATGAGCCTCTAGTCGATGATAAATGGCCACACAACCCCCATTTTTTATGAAAATAGCCATGAGCGACCTTGAAAATAGCCATGAGCGACGATTTTCAATAATACTAGAGGCTAACACCTACGGATTTTAGACCAAGAAATGGTCTCCACCAGAAATCCAAGAATGTGATCTATGGCAAGGAAACATATGTGGGGTTAGGTGTATGAGCGTCTGGTCGATGATCAATGGCCACACAACCCCCATTTTTGTCGAAAATAGCCATGAACGACCATTTTCAATAATACCGAAGGCAAACACCTACGGATTTTTGACCAAGAAATGGTCTCCACCAGAAATCCAAGAATGTGATCTATGGCAAGGAAACATATGTGGGGTGAGGTGTATGAGCCTCTGGTCGACGATCAATGGCCACACAACCCTAATTTTTTGTCGAAAATAGCCATGAACGACCATTTTCAATGACACTGAAGGCTAACACCTACGGATTTTTGACCAAGAAATGGTCTCCACTATAAATCCAAGAATGTGATCTATGGCAAGGAAACATATGTGTAGTGAGGTGTATGAGCCTCTAGTCGAAGATCAATGGCCACACAACCCCCATTTTTGTCGAAAATAGCCATGAATGTCCATTTTCAAAAATACCAAAGGCTAACACATTCGGATTTTTACCCAAGAAATGGTCTCCACCAGAAATCCAAGAATGTGATCTATGGCAAGGAAACATATGTGGGGTGAGGTGTACGAGCCTCTGGTCGATGATCAATGGCCACAGAACCCCCATTTTGCCGATAAATAGCGATGAATGACCATTTTCAATAATACCGAAGGCTAACACGTACGAGTTTTTGACCTAGAAATGGTCTCCACCAAAAATCCAAGAATGTGATCTATGGCAAGGAAACATATGAGGGGTGAGATTTATGAGCCTCTAGTCGATGATAAATGGCCACACAACCCCCATTTTTTATGAAAATAGCCATGAGCGACCATTTTCAATAATATTAGAGGCTAAGACCTACGGATTTTTGACCAAGAAATGGTCTCCACCAGAAATCTAAGAATGTGATCTATGGCAAGGAAACATATGTGGGGTGAGGTGTATGAGCCTCTGGTCGATGATCAATGGCCACACAACCCACATTGTTGTCGAAAATAGCCATGAATGACCATTTACAATAATACCGAAGGCTAACACCTACGGAATTTTGACTAAGAAATGGTCTCCACCAGAAATCCAAGAATGTGATCTATGGCAAGGAAACATATGTGGGGTGAGGTGTATGAGCCTCTGGTCGATGATCAAGGGCCACACAACCCCCATTTTTGTCGAAAATGGCCATGAACGACCATTTTCAATAATATCGAAGGCTAACACCTACGGATTTTTGACCAAGAAATGGTCTCCACCAGAAATCCAAGAATGTGATCTACGACAAGGAAACATATGTGGGGTGAGGTGTATGAGCCTCTGGTCGACGATCAATGGCCACACAACCCCCATTTTGCCGAAAATAGCCATGAATGACCATTTTCAATAATAACGAAGGCTAACACGTACGAGTTTTTAACCAAGAAATGGTTTCCACCAGAAATCCAAGAATGTAATCTATGGCAAGGAAACATATGTGGGGTGAGGTGTACGAGCCTCTGGTCGATGATCAATGGCCACACAACCCCCATTTTGCCGAAAATAGCCATGAACGACCATTTTCAATAATACCGAAGGCTAACATGTACGAGTTTTTGACCAAGAAATGGTCTCCACCAAAAATCCAAGAATGTGATCTATGGCAAGGAAACATATGTGGGGTGAGATTTATGAGCCTCTAGTCGATGATAAATGGCCACACAACCCCCATTTTTTTATGAAAATAGCCATGAGCGACCATTTTCAATAATATTAGAGGCTAAGACCTACGGATTTTTGACCAAGAAATGGTCTCCACCAGAAATCCAAGAATGTGATCTATGGCAAGGAAACATATGTGGGGTGAGGTGTATGAGCCTATGGTCGATGATCAATGGCCACACAACCCCCATTTTTGTCGAAAATAGCCATGAATGACCATTTACAATAATACCGAAGGCTAACACCTACGGATTTTTGACCAAGAAATGGTCTCCACCAGAAATCCAAGAATGTGATCTATGGCAAAGAAACATATGTGGGGTGAGGTGTATGAGCCTCTGGTCGATGATCAATGGCCACACAACCCCCATTTT
>NW_023367037.1:0-59116 GCF_902167145.1 Zea mays | reverse complement strand
AATGGTCGCTCATGGCTATTTTCATAAAAAATGGGGGTTGTGTGGCCATTTATCATCGACTAGAGGCTCATAAACCTCACCCCACATATGTTTCCTTGCCATAGATTACATTCTTGGATTTCTGGTGGAAACCATTTCTTGGTTAAAAACTCGTACGTGTTAGCCTTCGGTATTATTGAAAATGGTCATTCATGGCTATTTTCGGCAAAATGGGGGTTGTGTGGCCATTGATCATCAACCAGAGGCTCGTACACCTCACCCCACATATGTTTCCTTGCCATAGATCACATTCTTGGATTTCTGGTGGAGACCATTTCTTGGTTAAAAATCCGTACGTGTTAGCCTTTGGTATTTTTGAAAATGGTCATTCATGGCTATTTTCGACAAAAATGGGGGTTGTGTGGCCATTGATCATCGACTAGAGGCTCATACACCTCACCCCACATATGTTTCCTTGCCATAGATCACATTCTTGGATTTCTGGTGCAGACATTTCTTGGTCAAAAATCCGTAGGTGTTAGCCTTCGGTATTATTGAAAATGGTCGTTCATGGCTATTTTCGACAAAAATGGGGGTTGTGTGGCCATTGATCATCGACCAGACGCTCATACACCTCACCCCACATATGTTTCCTTGCCATAGATCATATTCTTGGATTTCTGGTGGAGACCATTTCTTGGTCTAAAATCCATAGGTGTTAGCCTCTAGTATTATTGAAAATGGTCGCTCATGGCTATTTTCATAAAAAATGGGGGTTGTGTGGCCATTTATCATCGACTTGAGGCTCATAAACCTCACCCCACATATGTTTCCTTGCCATAGATTACATTCTTGGATTTCTGGTGGAAACCATTTCTTGGTTAAAAACTCGTACGTGTTAGCCTTCGGTATTATTGAAAATGGTCATTCATGGCTATTTTCGGCAAAATGGGGGTTGTGTGGCCATTGATCATCGACCAGAGGCTCATACACCTCACCCCACATATGTTTCCTTGCCATAGATCACATTCTTGGATTTCTGGTGGAGACCATTTCTTGGTCAAAAATCTGTAGGTGTTAGCCTTCGGTATTATTGAAAATGGTCGTTCATGGCTATTTTCGACAAAAATGGGGGTTGTGTGGCCATTGATCATCGACCAGATGCTCATACACCTCACCCCACATATGTTTCCTTGCCATAGATCACATTCTTGGATTTTTGGTGGAGACCATTTCTTGGTCTAAAATCCGTAGGTCTTAGCCTCTAGTATTATTGAAAATGGTCGCTCATGGCTATTTTCATAAAAAATGGGGGTTGTGTGGCCATTTATCATCACCTAGAGGCTCATAAACCTCACCCCACATATGTTTCCTTGCCATAGATCACATTCTTGGATTTCTGGTGGAGACCATTTCTTGGTTAAAAACTCGTACGTGTTAGCCTTCGGTATTATTGAAAATGGTCGTTCATGGCTATTTTCGGCAAAATGGGGGTTGTGTGGCCATTGATCATCGACCAGAGGATCATACACCTCACCCCACATATGTTTCCTTGCCATAGATCACATTCTTGGATTCCTGGTGGAGACCATTTCTTGGTCAAAAATCCATACGTGTTAGCCTTTGGTATTTTTGAAAATGGTCATTCATGGCTATTTTCGACAAAAATGGGGGTTGTGTGGCCATTGATCATCGACTAGAGGCTCATACACCTCACCCCACATATGTTTCCTTGCCATAGATCACATTCTTGGATTTCTGGTGGAGACCATTTCTTGGTTAAAAATCCGTAGGTGTTAGCCTTCGGTATTATTGAAAATGGTCGTTCATGGCTATTTTCGACAAAAATGGGGGTTGTGTGGCCATTGATCATCGACCAGACGCTCATACACCTCACCCCACATTTGTTTCCTTGCCATAGATCACATTCTTGGATTTCTGGTGGAGACCATTTCTTGGTCTAAAATCCGTAGGTGTTAGCCTCTAGTATTATTGAAAATGGTCGCTCATGGCTATTTTCAAGGTCGCTCATGGCTATTTTCATAAAAAATGGGGGTTGTGTGGCCATTTATCATCGACTAGAGGCTCATAAACCTCACCCCACATATGTTTCCTTGCCATAGATTACATTCTTGGATTTCAGGTGGAAACCATTTCTTGGTTAAAAACGCGTACGTGTTAGCCTTCGGTATTATTGAAAATGGTCATTCATGGCTATTTTCGGCAAAATGGGGGTTGTGTGGCCATTGATCGTTGACCAGAGGCTCATACACCTCACCCCACATATGTTTCCTTGTCGTAGATCACATTCTTGGATTTCTGGTGGAGACCATTTCTTGGTCAAAAAACCGTAGGTGTTAGCCTTCCATATTATTGAAAATGGTCGTTCATGGCTATTTTCGACAAAAATGGGGGTTGTGTGGCCATTGATCATCGACCAGAGGCTCATACACCTCACCCCACATATGTTTCCTTGCCATACATCACATTCTTGGATTTCTGGTGGAGACCATTTCTTGGTCAAAAACTCGTACGTGTTAGCCTTCGGTATTATTGAAAATGGTCGTTCATGGCTATTTTCGGCAAAATGGGGGTTCTGTGGCCATTGATCATCGACCAGAGGCTCGTACACCTCACCCCACATATGTTTCCTTGCCATAGATCACATTCTTGGATTTCTGGTGGAGACCATTTCTTGGTCAAAAATCCGTAGGTGTTAGCCTTCGGTATTATTGAAAATGGTCGTTCATGGCTATTTTCGGCAAAATGGGGGTTCTGTGGCCATTGATCATCGACCAGAGGCTCGTACACCTCACCCCACATATGTTTCCTTGCCATAGATCACATTCTTGGATTTCTGGTGGAGACCATTTCTTGGTCAAAAATCCGTAGGTGTTAGCCTTCGGTATTATTGAAAATGGTCGTTCATGGCCATTTTCGACAAAAATGGGGGTTGTGTGGCCATTGATCATCGACCAGAGGCTCATACACCTCACCCCACATATGTTTCCTCGCCATAGATCACATTCTTGGATTTCTGGTGGAGACCATTTCTTGGTCAAAAATTCGTAGGTCTTAGCCTCTAATATTATTGAAAATGGTCGCTCATGGCTATTTTCGGCAAAATGGGGGTTCTGTGGCCATTGATCGTCGACCAGAGGCTCATACACCTCACCCCACATATGTTTCCTTGTCGTAGATCACATTCTTGGATTTCTGGTGGAGACCATTTCTTGGTCAAAAATCCGTAGGTGTTAGCCTTCGATATTATTGAAAATGGTCGTTCATGGCTATTTTCGACAAAAATGGGGGTTGTGTGGCCATTGATCATCGACCGGACGCTCATACACCTCACCCCACATTTGTTTCCTTGCCATAGATCACATTCTTGGATTTCTGGTGGAGACCATTTCTTGGTCTAAAATCCGTAGGTGTTAGCCTCTAGTATTATTGAAAATGGTCGCTCATGGCTATTTTCAAGGTCGCTCATGGCTATTTTCATAAAAAATGGGGGTTGTGTGGCCATTTATCATCGACTAGAGGCTCATAAACCTCACCCCACATATGTTTCCTTGCCATAGATTACATTCTTGGATTTCAGGTGGAAACCATTTCTTGGTTAAAAACGCGTACGTGTTAGCCTTCGGTATTATTGAAAATGGTCATTCATGGCTATTTTCGGCAAAATGGGGGTTGTGTGGCCATTGATCGTTGACCAGAGGCTCATACACCTCACCCCACATATGTTTCCTTGTCGTAGATCACATTCTTGGATTTTTGGTGGAGACCATTTCTTGGTCAAAAAACCGTAGGTGTTAGCCTTCCATATTATTGAAAATGGTCGTTCATGGCTATTTTCGACAAAAATGGGGGTTGTGTGGCCATTGATCATCGACTAGAGGCTCATACACCTCACCCCACATATGTTTCCTTGCCATACATCACATTCTTGGATTTCTGGTGGAGACCATTTCTTGGTCAAAAACTCGTACGTGTTAGCCTTCGGTATTATTGAAAATGGTCGTTCATGGCTATTTTCGGCAAAATGGGGGTTCTGTGGCCATTGATCATCGACCAGAGGCTCGTACACCTCACCCCACATATGTTTCCTTGCCATAGATCACATTCTTGGATTTCTGGTGGAGACCATTTCTTGGTCAAAAATCCGTAGGTGTTAGCCTTCGGTATTATTGAAAATGGTCGTTCATGGCTATTTTCGGCAAAATGGGGGTTCTGTGGCCATTGATCATCGACCAGAGGCTCGTACACCTCACCCCACATATGTTTCCTTGCCATAGATTACATTCTTGGATTTCAGGTGGAAACCATTTCTTGGTTAAAAACGCGTACGTGTTAGCCTTCGGTATTATTGAAAATGGTCATTCATGGCTATTTTCGGCAAAATGGGGGTTCTGTGGCCATTGATCATCGACCAGAGGCTCGTACACCTCACCCCACATATGTTTCCTTGCCATAGATCACATTCTTGGATTTCTGGTGGAGACCATTTCTTGGTTAAAAACCCGTAGGTGTTAGCCTTCGGTATTATTGAAAATGGTCGTTCATGGCTATTTTCGGCAAAATGGGGGTTCTGTGGCCATTGATCATCGACCAGAGGCTCGTACACCTCACCCCACATATGTTTCCTTGCCATAGATCACATTCTTGGATTTCTGGTGGAGACCATTTCTTGGTCAAAAATCCGTAGGTGTTAGCCTTCGGTATTATTGAAAATGGTCGTTCATGGCTATTTTCGACAAAAATGGGGGTTGTGTGGCCATTGATCATCGACCAGAGGCTCATACACCTCACCCCACATATGTTTCCTCGCCATAGATCACATTCTTGGATTTCTGGTGGAGACCATTTCTTGGTCAAAAATTCGTAGGTCTTAGCCTCTAATATTATTGAAAATGGTCGCTCATGGCTATTTTCGGCAAAATGGGGGTTCTGTGGCCATTGATCGTCGACCAGAGGCTCATACACCTCACCCCACATATGTTTCCTTGTCGTAGATCACATTCTTGGATTTCTGGTGGAGACCATTTCTTGGTCAAAAATCCGTAGGTGTTAGCCTTCGATATTATTGAAAATGGTCGTTCATGGCTATTTTCGACAAAAATGGGGGTTGTGTGGCCATTGATCATCGACCAGAGGCTCATACACCTCACCCCACATATGTTTCCTTGCCATAGATCACATTCTTGGATTTCTGGTGGAGACCATTTCTTGGTCAAAAATCTGTAGGTGTTAGCCTTCGGTATTATTGAAAATGGTCGTTCATGGCTATTTTCGACAAAAATGGGGGTTGTGTGGCCATTGATCATCGACCAGACGCTCATACACCTCACCCCACATATGTTTCCTTGCCATAGATCACATTCTTGGATTTCTAGTGGAGACCATTTCTTGGTCTAAAATCCGTAGGTGTTAGCCTCTAGTATTATTGAAAATGGTCGCTCATGGCTATTTTCATAAAAAATGGGGGTTGTGTGGCCATTTTCATCGACTAGAGGTTCATAAACCTCACCCCACATATGTTTCCTTGCCATAGATCACATTCTTGGATTTCTGGTGGAGACCATTTCTTGGTCAAAAATCCGTAGGTGTTAGCCTTTGGTATTTTTGAAAATGGTCGTTCATGGCTTGGTCGATGATCAATGGCCACACAACCCCCATTTTTTATGAAAATAGCCATGAGCGACCATTTTCAATAATACTAGAGGCTAAGACCTACGGATTTTTGACCAAGAAATGGTCTCCACCAGAAATCCAAGAATGTGATCTATGGCAAGGAAACATATGTGGGGTGAGGTGTATGAGCCTCTCGTCGATGATCAATGGCCACACAACCCCCATTTTTGTCGAAAATAGCCATGAATGACCATTTACAATAATACCGAAGGCTAACACCTACGGATTTTTGACCAAGAAATGGTCTCCACCAGAAATCCAAGAATGTGATCTATGGCAAGGAAACATATGTGGGGTGAGGTGTATGAGCCTATGGTCGATGATCAATGGCCACACAACCCCCATTTTTGTCGAAAATAGCCATGAACGACCATTTTCAATAATATCGAAGGCTAACACCTACGGATTTTTGACCAAGAAATGGTCTCCACCAGAAATCCAAGAATGTGATCTACGACAAGGAAACATATGTGGGGTGAGGTGTATGAGCCTCTGGTCGACGATCAATGGCCACACAACCCCCATTTTGCCGAAAATAGCCATGAATGACCATTTTCAATAATACCGAAGGCTAACACGTACGAGTTTTTAACCAAGAAATGGTTTCCACCAGAAATCCAAGAATGTAATCTATGGCAAGGAAACATCTGTGGGGTGAGGTTTATGAGCCTCTAGTCGATGATAAATGGGCACACAACCCCCATATTTATGAAAATAGCCATGAGCGACCTTGAAAATAGCCATGAGCGACCATTTCCAATAATACTAGAGGCTAACACCTACGGATTTTAGACCAAGAAATGGTCTCCACCAGAAATCCAAGAATGTGATCTATGGCAAGGAAACATATGTGGGGTGAGGTGTATGAGCGTCTGGTCGATGATCAATGGCCACACAACCCCCATTTTTGTCGAAAATAGCCATGAACGACCATTTTCAATAATACCGAAGGCTAACACCTACGGATTTTTGACCAAGAAATGGTCTCCACCAGAAATCCAAGAATGTGATCAATGGCAAGGAAACATATGTGGGGTGAGATTTATGAGCCTCTAGTCGATGATAAATGGCCACACAACCCCCATTTTTTATGAAAATAGCCATGAGCGACCATTTTCAATAATATTAGAGGCAAAGACCTACGGATTTTTGACCAAGAAATGGTCTCCACCAGAAATCCAAGAATGTGATCTATGGCAAGGAAACATATGTGGGGTGAGGTGTATGAGCCTCTGGTCGATGATCAATGGCCACACAACCCCCATTTTTGTCGAAAATAGCCATGAACGACCATTTTCAATAATATCGAAGGCTAACACCTACGGATTTTTGACCAAGAAATGGTCTCCACCAGAAATCCAAGAATGTGCTCTATGGCAAGGAAACATATGTGGGGTGAGGTGTACGAGCCTCTGGTCGATGATCAATGGCCACACAACCCCAATTTTTATGAAAATAGCCATGAGAGACCATTTTCAATAATACTAGAGGCTAAGACCTACGGATTTTTGACCAAGAAATGGTCTCCACCAGAAATCCAAGAATGTGATCTATGGCAAGGAAACATATGTGGGGTGAGGTGTATGAGCCTCTAGTCGATGATCAATGGCCACACAACCCCCATTTTTGTCGAAAATAGCCATGAATGACCATTTTCAAAAATACCAAAGGCTAACACGTACGGATTTTTGACCAAGAAATGGTCTCCACCAGAAATCCAAGAATGTGATCTATGGCAAGGAAACATATGTGGGGTGAGGTGTATGAGCCTCTAGTCGATGATCAATGGCCACACAACCCCCATTTTTGTCGAAAATAGCCATGAATGACCATTTTCAAAAATACCAAAGGCTAACACGTACGGATTTTTGACCAAGAAATGGTCTCCACCAGAAATCCAAGAATGTGATCTATGGCAAGGAAACATATGTGGGGTGAGGTGTATGAGCCTCTGGTCGATGATCAATTGCCACACAACCCCCATTTTGTCGAAAATAGCCATGAACGACCATTTTCAATAATACCGAAGGCTAACACCTACGGATTTTTGACCAAGAAATGGTCTCCACCAGAAATCCAAGAATGTGATCTACGACAAGGAAACATATGTGGGGTGAGGTGTATGAGCCTCTGGTCGACGATCAATGGCCACACAACCCCCATTTTGCCGAAAATAGCCATGAATGACCATTTTCAATAATACCGAAGGCTAACACGTACGAGTTTTTAACCAAGAAATGGTTTCCACCAGAAATCCAAGAATGTAATCTATGGCAAGGAAACATATGTGGGGTGAGGTCTATGAGCCTCTAGTCGATGATAAATGGCCACACAACCCCCATTTTTTATGAAAATAGCCATGAGCGACCTTGAAAATAGCCATGAGCGACCATTTTCAATAATACTAGAGGCTAACACCTACGGATTTTAGACCAAGAAATGGTCTCCACCAGAAATCCTAGAATGTGATCTATTGCAAGGAAACATATGGGGAGTGAGGTGGACGAGCCTCTGGTCGATGATCAATGGCCACACAACCCCCATTTTTGTCGAAAATAGCCATGAACGATCATTTACAATAATCCCGAAGGCTAACACCTACGGATTTTTGACCAAGAAATGGTCTCCACCAGAAATCCAAGAATGTGATCTATGGCAAGGAAACATATGTGGGGTGAGGTTTATGAGCCTCTAGTCGATGATAAATGGCCACACAACCCCCATTTTTTATGAAAATAGCCATGAGCGACCTTGAAAATAGCCATGAGCGACCATTTTCAATAATACTAGAGGCTAACACCTACGGATTTTAGACCAAGAAATGGTCTCCACCAGAAATCCAAGAATGTGATCTATGGCAAGGAAACATATGTGAGGTGAGGTGTATGAGCGTCTGGTCGATGATCAATGGCCACACAACCCCCATTTTTGTCGAAAATAGCCATGAACGACCATTTTCAATAATACCGAAGGCTAACACCTACGGATTTTTGACCAAGAAATGGTCTCCACCAGAAATCCAAGAATGTGATCTATGGCAAGGAAACATATGTGGGGTGAGGTGTATGAGCCTCTGGTCGATGATCATTGGCCACACAACACCCATTTTTGTCAAAAATAGCCATGAACTACCATTTTCAATAATATCGAAGGCTAACACCTACGGATTTTTGACCAAGAAATGGTCTCCACCAGAAATCCAAGAATGTGATCTACGACAAGGAAACATATGTGGGGTGAGGTGTATGAGCCTCTGGTCGACGATCAATGGCCACACAACCCCCATTTTGCCGAAAATAGCCATGAATGACCATTTTCAATAATATCGAAGGCTAACACCTACGGATTTTTGACCAAGAAATGGTCTCCACCAGAAATCCAAGAATGTGATCTACGACAAGGAAACATATGTGGGGTGAGGTGTATGAGCCTCTGGTCGACGATCAATGGCCACACAACCCCCATTTTGCCGAAAATAGCCATGAATGACCATTTTCAATAATACCGAAGGCTAACACGTACGAGTTTTTAACCAAGAAATGGTTTCCACCAGAAATCCAAGAATGTAATCTATGGCAAGGAAACATATGTGGGGTGAGGTGTATGAGCCTCTAGTCGATGATAAATGGCCACACAACCCCCATTTTTTATGAAAATAGCCATGAGCGACCTTGAAAATAGCCATGAGCGACCATTTTCAATAATACTAGAGGCTAACACCTACGGATTTTGGACCAAGAAAAGGTCTCCACTAGAAATCCAAGAATGTGATCTATGGCAAGGAAACATATGTGGGGTGAGGTGTATGAGCGTCTGGTCGATGATCAATGGCCACACAACCCCCATTTTTGTCGAAAATAGCCATGAACGACCATTTTCAATAATACCGAAGGCTAACACCTACGGATTTTTTAACCAAGAAATGGTCTCCACCAGAAATCCAAGAATGTGATCTATGGCAAGGAAACATATGTGGGGTGAGGTGTATGAGCCTCTAGTCGATGATCAATGGCCACACAACCCCCATTTTTGTCGAAAATAGCCATGAATGACCATTTTCAAAAATACCAAAGGCTAACACGTACGGATTTTTGACCAAGAAATGGTCTCCACCAGAAATCCAAGAATGTGATCTATGGCAAGGAAACATATGTGGGGTGAGGTGTACGAGCCTCTGGTCGATGATCAATGGCCACACAACCCCCATTTTTGTCGAAAATAGCCATGAATGACCATTTTCAATAATACCGAAGGCTAACACTTACGAGTTTTTAACCAAGAAATGGTTTCCACCAGAAATCCAAGAATGTAATCTATGGCAAGGAAACATATGTGGGGTGAGGTGTATGAGCCTCTAGTCGATGATCAATGGCCACACAGCCCCCATTTTTTATGAAAATAGCCATGAGCGACCATTTTCAATAATACTAGAGGCTAAGACCTACGGATTTTTAACCAAGAAATGGTCTCCACCAGAAATCCAAGAATGTGATCTACGACAAGGAAACATATGTGGGGTGAGGTGTATGAGCGTCTGGTCGACGATCAATGGCCACACAACCCCCATTTTTGTCGAAAATAGCCATGAACGACCATTTTCAATAATACCAAAGGCTAACACCTACGGATTTTTGACCAAGAAATGGTCGGGGTGAGGTTTACGAGCCTCTGGTCGATGATCAATGGCCACACAACCCCCATTTTTTATGAAAATAGCCATGAGCGACCTTGAAAATAGCCATGAGCGACCATTTTCAATAATACTAGAGGCTAACACCTACGGATTTTAGACCAAGAAATGGTTTCCACCAGAAATCCAAGAATGTGATCTATGGCAAGGAAACATATGTGGGGTGAGGTGTATGAGCCTCTGGCCGACGATCAATGGCCACACAACCCCCATTTTGCCGAAAATAGCCATGAATGACCATTTTCAATAATACCGAAGGCTAACACCTACGGATTTTTGACCAAGAAATGGTCTCCACCAGAAATCCAAGAATGTGATCTATGGCAAGGAAACATATGTGGGGTGAGGTGTATGAGCCTCTGGTCGACGATCAATGGCCACACAACCCTAATTTTTGTCGAAAATAGCCATGAACGACCATTTTCAATGACACTGAAGGCTAACACCTACGGATTTTTGACCAAGAAATGGTCTCCACCATAAATCCAAGAATGTGATCTATGGCAAGGAAACATATGTGTAGTGAGGTGTATGAGCCTCTGGTCGAAGATCAATGGCCACACAACCCCCATTTTTGTCGAAAATAGCCATGAATGACCATTTTCAAATATACCAAAGGCTAACACATTCGGATTTTTGCCCAAGAAATGGTCTCCACCAGAAATCCAAGAATGTGATCTATGGCAAGGAAACATATGTGGGGTGAGGTGTATGAGCCTCTGGTCGATGATCAATTGCCACACAACCCCCATTTTGTCGAAAATAGCCATGAACGACCATTTTCAATAATACCGAAGGCTAACACCTACGGATTTTTGACCAAGAAATGGTCTCCACCATAAATCCAAGAATGTGATCTATGGCAAGGAAACATATGTGTAGTGAGGTGTATGAGCGTCTGGTCGATGATCAATGGCCACACAACCCCCATTTTTGTCGAAAATAGCCATGAACGACCATTTTCAATAATACCGAAGGCTAACACCTACGGATTTTTGACCAAGAAATGGTCTCCACCAGAAATCCAAGAATGTGATCTATGGCAAGGAAACATATGTGGGGTGAGGTGTATGAGCCTCTGGTCGATGATCAATGGCCACACAACCCCCATTTTTGTCGAAAATAGCCATGAACGACTATTTTCAATAATATCGAAGGCTAACACCTACGTATTTTTGACCAAGAAATGGTCTCCACCAGAAATCCAAGAATGTGATCTACGACAAGGAAACATATGTGGGGTGAGGTGTATGAGCCTCTGGTCGATGATCAATGGTCACACAACCTCCATTTTCAATCATACCGAAGGGTAACACGTACAGATTTTTGACCAAGAAATGGTCTCCACCAGAAATCCAAGAATGCGATCTATGGCAAGGAAACATATGTGGGGTGAGGTGTATGAGCGTCTGGTCGAGTATCAATGGCCACACAACCCCCATTTTTGTCGAAAATAGCCATGAACGACCATTTTCAATAATACCGAAGGCTAACACCTACGGATTTTTGACCAAGAAATGGTCTCCACCAGAAATCCAAGAATGTGATCTACGACAAGGAAACATATGTGGGGTGAGGTGTATGAGCCTCTGGTCGACGATCAATGGCCACACAAACCCCATTTTGCCGAAAATAGCCATGAACGACCATTTTCAATAATACCGAAGGCTAACACCTACGGATTTTTGACCAAGAAATGGTCTCCACCAGAAATCCAAGAATGTGATCTATGGCAAGGAAACATATGTGGGGTGAGGTGTATGAGCCTCTAGTCGATGAACAATGGCCACACAACCCCCATTTTTGTCGAAAATAGCCATGAATGACCATTTTCAAAAATACCAAAGGCTAACACGTACAGATTTTTGACCAAGAAATGGTCTCCACCAGAAATCCAAGAATGTGATCTATGGCAAGGAAACATATGTGGGGTGAGGTGTATGAGCATCTGGTCGATGATCAATGGCCACACAACCCCCATTTTTGTCAAAAATAGCCATGAACGACCATTTTCAATATTATCGAAGGCTAACACCTACGGATTTTTGACCAAGAAATGGTCTCCACCAGAAATCCAAGAATGTGATCTACGACAAGGAAACATATGTGGGGTGAGGTGTATGAGCCTCTGGTCGACGATCAATGGCCACACAACCCCCATTTTGCCGAAAATAGCCATGAATGACCATTTTAAATAATACCGAAGGCTAACACGTACGAGTTTTTAACCAAGAAATGGTTTCCACCAGAAATCCAAGAATGTGATCTATGGCAAGGAAACATATGTGGGGTGAGGTGTATGAGCCTCTGGTCGATGATCAATGGCCACACAACCCTAATTTTTGTCGAAAATAGTCATGAACGACCATTTTCAATAATACTAGAGGCTAACACCTACGGATTTTAGACCAAGAAATGGTCTCCACCAGAAATCCAAGAATGTGATCTATGGCAAGGAAACATATGTGGGGTGAGGTGTATGAGCGTCTGGTCGATGATCAATGGCCACACAACCCCCATTTTTGTCGAAAATAGCCATGAACGACCATTTTCAATAATATCGAAGGCTAACACCTACGGATTTTTGACCAAGAAATGGTCTCCACCAGAAATCCAAGAATGTGATCTATGGCAAGGAAACATATGTGGGGTGAGGTTTATGAGCCTCTGGTCGATGATCAATGGCCACACAACCCCCATTTTTGTCGAAAATAGCCATGATCGACCATTTTCAATAATATCGAAGGCTAACACCTACGGATTTTTGACCAAGAAATGGTCTCCACCAGAAATCCAAGAATGTGATCTACGACAAGGAAACATATGTGGGGTGAGGTGTATGAGCCTCTGGTCGACGATCAATGGCCACACAAGCCCCAGTTAGCCTTCGATATTATTGAAAATGGTCGTTCATGGCTATTTTCGACAAAAATGGGGGTTGTGTGGCCATTGATCATCGACCAGAGGCTCATACACCTCACCCCACATATGTTTCCTTCCCATAGATCACATTCTTGGATTTCTGGTGGAGACCATTTCTTGGTCAAAAATCCGTACGTGTTAGCCTTCGGTATTATTGAAAATGGTCGTTCATGGCTATTTTCGGTAAAATGGGGGTTCTGTGGCCATTGATCATCGACCAGACGCTCATACATCTCACCCCACATATGTTTCCTTGCCATAGATCACATTCTTGGATTTCTGGTGGAGACCATTTCTTGGTCTAAAATCGTAGGTGTCAGCCTCTAGTATTATTGAAAATGGTCGCTCATGGCTATTTTCAAGGTCGCTCATGGCTATTTTCATAAAAAATTGGGGTTGTGTGGCCATTTATCATCGACCAGAGGCTCATAAACCTCACCCCACATATGTTTCCTTGCCATAGATTACATTCTTGGATTTCTGGTGGAAACCATTTCTTGGTTAAAAACTCGTACGTGTTAGCCTTCGATATTATTGAAAATAGTCGTTCATGGTTATTTTCGACAAAAATGGGGGTTGTGTGGCCATTGATCATCGACCAGACGCTCATACACCTCACCCCACATATGTTTCCTTGCCATAGATCACATTCTTGGATTTATGGTGGAGACCATTTCTTGGTCAAAAATCCGTAGGTGTTAGCCTTCGGTATTATTGAAAATGGTCGTTCATGGCTATTTTCGACAAAAACGGGGGTTGTGTGGCCATTGATCGTCGACCAGACGCTCATACACCTCACCCCACATATGTTTCCTTGCCATAGATTACATTCTTGGATTTATGGTGGAGACCATTTCTTGGTCAAAAATCCGTAGGTGTTAGCCTTCGGTATTATTGTAAATGGTCATTCATGGCTATTTTCGACAAAATGGGGGTTGTGTGGCAATTGATCATCGACCAGAGGCTCGTACACCTCACCCCACATATGTTTCCTTGCCATAGATCACATTCTTGGATTTCTGGTGGAGACCATTTCTTGGGCAAAAATCCGAATGTGTTAGCCTTTGGTATTTTTGAAAATGGTCATTCATGGCTATTTTCGACAAAAATGGGGGTTGTGTGGCCATTGATCTTCGACCAGAGGCTCATACACCTCACTACACATATGTTTCCTTGCCATAGATCACATTCTTGGATTTATGGTGGAGACCATTTCTTGGTCAAAAATCCGTAGGTGTTAGCCTTCAGTGTCATTGAAAATGGTCGTTCATGGCTATTTTCGACAAAAAATAGGGTTGTGTGGCCATTGATCGTCGACCAGATGCTCATACACCTCACCCCACATATGTTTCCTTGCCATAGATCACATTCTTGGATTTCTGGTGGAGACCATTTCTTGGTCAAAAATCCGTAGGTGTTAGCCTTCGGTATTATTGAAAATGGTCATTCATGGCTATTTTCGGCAAAATGGGGGTTGTGTGGCCATTGATCGTCGACCAGAGGCTCATACACCTCACCCCACATATGTTTCCTTGCCATAGATCACATTCTTGGATTTCTGGTGGAAACCATTTCTTGGTCTAAAATCCGTAGGTGTTAGCCTCTAGTATTATTGAAAATGGTCGCTCATGGCTATTTTCAAGGTCGCTCATGGCTATTTTCATAAAAAATGGGGGTTGTGTGGCCATTGATCATCGACCAGAGGCTCGTAAACCTCACCCCGACCATTTCTTGGTCAAAAATCCGTACGTGTTAGCCTTTGGTATTATTGAAAATGGTCGTTCATGGCTATTTTCGACAAAAATGGGGGTTGTGTGGCCATTGATCGTCGACCAGACGCTCATACACCTCACCCCACATATGTTTCCTTGTCGTAGATCACATTCTTGGATTTCTGGTGGAGACCATTTCTTGGTTAAAAATCCGTAGGTCTTAGCCTCTAGTATTATTGAAAATGGTCGCTCATGGCTATTTTCATAAAAAATGGGGGCTGTGTGGCCATTGATCATCGACCAGAGGCTCATACACCTCACCCCACATATGTTTCCTTGCCATAGATTACATTCTTGGATTTCTGGTGGAAACCATTTCTTGGTTAAAAACTCGTACGTGTTAGCCTTCGGTATTATTGAAAATGGTCATTCATGGCTATTTTCGACAAAAATGGGGGTTGTGTGGCCATTGATCATCGACCAGAGGCTCGTACACCTCACCCCACATATGTTTCCTTGCCATAGATCACATTCTTGGATTTCTGGTGGAGACCATTTCTTGGTCAAAAATCCGTACGTGTTAGCCTTTGGTATTTTTGAAAATGGTCATTCATGGCTATTTTCGACAAAAATGGGGGTTGTGTGGCCATTGATCATCGACTAGAGGCTCATACACCTCACCCCACATATGTTTCCTTGCCATAGATCACATTCTTGGATTTCTGGTGGAGACCATTTCTTGGTAAAAAATCCGTAGGTGTTAGCCTTCGGTATTATTGAAAATGGTCGTTCATGGCTATTTTCGACAAAAATGGGGGTTGTGTGGCCATTGATCATCGACCAGACGCTCATACACCTCACCCCACATATGTTTCCTTGCCATAGATCACATTCTTGGATTTCTGGTGGAGACCTTTTCTTGGTCCAAAATCCGTAGGTGTTAGCCTCTAGTATTATTGAAAATGGTCGCTCATGGCTATTTTCAAGGTCGCTCATGGCTATTTTCGTAAAAAATGGGGGTTGTGTGGCCATTTATCATCCACTAGAGGCTCATACACCTCACCCCACATATGTTTCCTTGCCATAGATTACATTCTTGGATTTCTAGTGGAAACCATTTCTTGGTTAAAAACTCGTACGTGTTAGCCTTCGGTATTATTGAAAATGGTCATTCATGGCTATTTTCGGCAAAATGGGGGTTGTGTGGCCATTGATCATCGACCAGAGGCTCATACACCTCACCCCACATATGTTTCCTTGTCGTAGATCACATTCTTGGATTTCTGGTGGAGACCATTTCTTGGTCAAAAATCCGTAGGTGTTAGCCTTCGATATTATTGAAAATGGTCATTCATGGCTATTTTCAGCAAAATGGGGGTTGTATGGCCATTGATCGTCGACCAGAGGCTCATACACCTCACCCCACATATGTTTCCTTGTCGTTGATCACATTCTTGGATTTCTGGTGGAGACCATTTCTTGGTCAAAAATCCGTAGGTGTTAGCCTTCGATATTATTGAAAATGGTCGTTCATGGCTATTTTCGACAAAAATGGGGGTTGTGTGGCCAATGATCATCGACAAGAGGCTCATACACCTCACCCCACATATGTTTCCTTGCCATAGATCACATTCTTGGATTTCTAGTGGTGACCATTTCTTGGTCAAAAATCCGTAGGTGTTAGCCTTCGGTATTATTGAAAATGGTCGGTCATGGCTATTTTCGACAAAAATGGGGGTTGTGTGGCCATTGATCATCGACCAGACGCTCATACACCTCACCCCACATATGTTTCCTTGCCATAGATCACATTCTTGGATTTCTGGTGGAGACCATTTCTTGGTCTAAAATCCGTAGGCGTTAGCCTCTAGTATTATTGAAAATGGTCGCTCATGGCTATTTTCAAGGTCGCTCATGGCTATTTTCATAAAAAATGGGGGTTGTGTGGCCATTTATCATCGACTAGAGGCTCATAAACCTCACCCCACATATGTTTCCTTGCCATAGATCACATTCTTGGATTTTTGGTGGAGACCATTTCTTGGTCAAAAATCCGTAGGTGTTAGCCTTCGGTATTATTGTAAATGATCGTTCATGGCTATTTTCGACAAAAATGGGGGTTGTGTGGCCATTGATCATCGACCAGAGGCTCGTCCACCTCACCCCTCATATGTTTCCTTGCAATAGATCACATTCTAGGATTTTTGGTAGAGACCATTTCTTGGTCTAAAATCCGTAGGTGTTAGCCTCTAGTATTATTGAAAATGGTCGCTCATGGCTATTTTCAAGGTCGCTCATGGCTATTTTCATAAAAAATGGGGGTTGTGTGGCCATTTATCATCGACTAGAGGCTCATAGACCTCACCCCACATATGTTTCCTTGCCATAGATTACATTCTTGGATTTCTGGTGGAAACCATTTCTTGGTTAAAAACTCGTACGTGTTAGCCTTCGTTATTATTGAAAATGGTCATTCATGGCTATTTTCGGCAAAATGGGGGTTGTGTGGCCATTGATCGTCGACCAGAGGCTCATACACCTCACCCCACATATGTTTCCTTGTCGTAGATCACATTCTTGGATTTCTGGCGGAGACCATTTCTTGGTCAAAAATCCGTAGGTGTTAGCCTTCGGTATTATTGAAAATGGTCGTTCATGGCTATTTTCGACAAAATGGGGTTGTGTGCAATTGATCATCGACCAGAGGCTCATACACCTCACCCCACATATGTTTCCTTGCCATAGATCACATTCTTGGATTTCTGGTGGAGACCATTTCTTGGTCAAAAATCCGTACGTGTTAGCCTTTGGTATTTTTGAAAATGGTCATTCATGGCTATTTTCGACAAAAATGGGGGTTGTGTGGCCATTGATCATCGACTAGAGGCTCATACACCTCACCCCACATATGTTTCCTTGCCATAGATCACATTCTTGGATTTCTGGTGGAGACCATTTCTTGGTCAAAAATCCGTAGGTGTTAGCCTTCGGTATTATTGTAAATGGTCATTCATGGCTATTTTCGACAAAAATGGGGGTTGTCTGGCCATTGATCATCGACCAGAGGCTCATACACCTCACCCCACATATGTTTCCTTGCCATAGATCACATTCTTGGATTTCTGGTGGAGACCATTTCTTGGTCAAAAATCCGTAGGTCTTAGCCTCTAGTATTATTGAAAATGGTCTCTCATGGCTATTTTCAAAAAAATTGGGGGTTGTGTGGCCATTGATCATCGACCAGAGGCTCGTACACCTCACCCCACATATGTTTCCTTGCCATAGTTCACATTCTTGGATTTCTGGTGGAGACCATTTCTTGGTCAAAAATCCGTAGGTGTTAGCCTTCGATATTATTGAAAATGGTCGTTCATGGCTATTTTCGACAAAAATGGGGGTTGTGTGGCCATTGATCATCGACCAGAGGCTCATACACCTCACCCCACATATGTTTCCTTGCCATAGATCACATTCTTGGATTTCTGGTGGAGACCATTTCTTGGTAAAAAATCCGTAGGTCTTAGCCTCTAATATTATTGAAAATGGTCGCTCATGGCTATTTTCATAAAAAAATGGGGGTTGTGTGGCCATTTATCATCGACTACAGGCTCATAAATCTCACCCCACATATGTTTCCTTGCCATAGATCACATTCTTGGATTTCTGGTGGAGACCATTTCTTGGTTAAAAATCCGTAGGTGTTAGCCTTCGGTATTATTGAAAATGGTCGTTCATGGCTATTTTCGACAAAAATGGGGGTTGTGTGGCCATTGATCATCGACCAGACGCTCATACACCTCACCCCACATATGTTTCCTTGCCATAGATCACATTCTTGGATTTCTGGTGGAGACCATTTCTTGGTCTAAAATCCGTAGGTGTTAGCCTCTAGTATTATTGAAAATGGTCGCTCATGGCTATTTTCAAGGTCGCTCATGGCTATTTTCATAAAAATGGGGGTTGTGTGGCCATTTATCATCGACTAGAGGCTCATAAACCTCACCCCACATATGTTTCCTTGCCATAGATTACATTCTTGGATTTCTGGTGGAAACCATTTCTTGGTTAAAAACTCGTACGTGTTAGCCTTCGGTATTATTGAAAATGGTCATTCATGGCTATTTTCGGCAAAATGGGGGTTGTGTGGCCATTGATCGTCGACCAGAGGCTCATACACCTCACCCCACATATGTTTCCTTGTTGTAGATCACATTCTTGGATTTCTGGTGGAGACCATTTCTTGGTCAAAAATCCGTAGGTGTTAGCCTTCGATATTATTGAAAATGGTCGTTCATGGCTATTTTCGACAAAAATCGGGGTTGTGTGGCCATTGATCATCGACCATAGGCTCATACACCTCACCCCACATATGTTTCCTTGCCATAGATCACATTCTTGGATTTCTGGTGGAGAACATTTCTTGGTCAAAAATCCGTAGGTGTTAGCCTTCGGTATTATTGTAAATGGTCATTCATGGCTATTTTCGACAAAAATGGGGGTTGTGTGGCCATTGATCATCGACGGGAGGCTCATACACCTCACCCCACATATGTTTCCTTGCCATAGATCACATTCTTGGATTTCTGGTGGAGACCATTTCTTGGTCAAAAATCCGTAGGTCTTAGCCTCTAGTATTATTGAAAATGGTCGCTCATGGCTATTTTCATAAAAAATGGGGGTTGTGTGGCCATTGATCATCGACCAAGCCATGAACGACCATTTTCAAAAATACCAAAGGCTAACACGTACGGATTTTTGACCAAGAAATGGTCTCCACCAGAAATCCAAGAATGTGATCTATGGCAAGGAAACATATGTGGGGTGAGGTTTATGAACCTCTAGTCGATGAAAATGGCCACACAACCCCCATTTTTTATGGAAATAGCCATGAGCGACCTTGAAAATAGCCATGAGCGACCATTTTCAATAATACTAGAGGCTAACACCTACGGATTTTAGACCAAGAAATGGTCTCCACCAGAAATCCAAGAATGTGATCTATGGCAAGGAAACATATGTGGGGTGAGGTGTATGAGCGTCTGGTCGATGATCAATGGCCACACAACCCCCATTTTTGTCGAAAATAGCCATGAACGACCATTTTCAATAATACCGAAGGCTAACACCTACAGATTTTTGACCAAGAAATGGTCTCCACCAGAAATCCAAGAATGTGATCTATGGCAAGGAAACATATGTGGGGTGAGGTGTATGAGCCTCTGGTCGATGATCAATGGCCACACAACCCCCATTTTTGTCGAAAATAGCCATGAACGACCATTTTCAATAATATCGAAGGCTAACACCTACGGATTTTTGACCAAGAAATGGTCTCCACCAGAAATCCAAGAATGTGATCTATGACAAGGAAACATATGTGGGTGAGGTGTATGAGCCTCTGGTCGACGATCAATGGCCACAGAACCCCCATTTTGCCGAAAATAGCCATGAGCGACCATTTTCAATAATATTAGAGGCTAAGACCTACGGATTTTTGACCAAGAAATGGTCTCCACCAGAAATCCAAGAATGTGATCTATGGCGAGGAAACATATGTGGGGTGAGGTGTATGAGCCTCTGGTCGATGATCAATGGCCACACAACCCCCATTTTTGTCGAAAATAGCCATGAACGACCATTTTCAATAATACCGAAGGCTAACACCTACGGATTTTTGACCAAGAAATGGTCTCCACCAGAAATCCAAGAATGTGATCTATGGCAAGGAAACATATGTGGGGTGAGGTGTACGAGCCTCTGGTCGATGATCAATGGCCGCAGAACCCCCATTTTGCCGAAAATAGCCATGAACGACCATTTTCAATAATACCGAAGGCTAACACCTACGGATTTTTGACCAAGAAATGGTCTCCACCAGAAATCCAAGAATGTGATCTATGGCAAGGAAACATATGTGGGGTGAGGTGTACGAGCCTCTGGTCGATGATCAATGGCCACAGAACCCCCATTTTGCCGAAAATAGCCATGAACGACCATTTTCAATAATACCGAAGGCTAACACGTACGAGTTTTTGACCAAGAAATGGTCTCCACCAGAAATCCAAGAATGTGATCTATGGCAAGGAAACATATGTGGGGTGAGGTGTATGAGCCTCTGGTCGATGATCAATGGCCACACAACCCCCATTTTTGTCGAAAATAGCCATGAACGACCATTTTCAATAATATCGAAGGCTAACACCTACGGTTTTTTGACCAAGAAATGGTCTCCACCAGAAATCCAAGAATGTGATCTACGACAAGGAAACATATGTGGGGTGAGGTGTATGAGCCTCTAGTCGACAATCAATGGCCACACAACCCCCATTTTGCCGAAAATAGCCATTAATGATCATTTTCAATAATACCGAAGGCTAACACGTACGCGTTTTTAACCAAGAAATGGTTTCCACCAGAAATCCAAGAATGTAATCTATGGCAAGGAAACATATGTGGGGTGAGGTTTATGAGCCTCTAGTCGATGATAAATGGCCACACAACCCCCATTTTTTATGAAAATAGCCATGAGCGACCTTGAAAATAGCCATGAGCGACCATTTTCAATAATACTAGAGGCTAACACCTACGGATTTTAGACCAAGAAATGGTCTCCACCAGAAATCCAAGAATGTGATCTATGGCAAGGAAACAAATGTGGGGTGAGGTGTATGAGCGTCTGGTCGATGATCAATGGCCACACAACCCCCATTTTTGTCGAAAATAGCCATGAACGACCATTTTCAATAATACCGAAGGCTAACACCTACGGATTTTTTACCAAGAAATGGTGTCCACCAGAAATCCAAGAATGTGATCTATGGCAAGGAAACATATGTGGGGTGAGGAGTATGAGCCTCTAGTCGATGATCAATGGCCACACAACCCCCATTTTTGTCGAAAATAGCCATGAATGACCATTTTCAAAAATACCAAAGGCTAACACGTATGGATTTTTGACCAAGAAATGGTCTCCACCAGGAATCCAAGAATGTGATCTATGGCAAGGAAACATATGTGGGGTGAGGTGTATGATCCTCTGGTCGATGATCAATGGCCACACAACCCCCATTTTGCCGAAAATAGCCATGAACGACCATTTTCAATAATACCGAAGGCTAACACGTACGAGTTTTTAACCAAGAAATGGTCTCCACCAGAAATCCAAGAATGTGATCTATGGCAAGGAAACATATGTGGGGTGAGGTTTATGAGCCTCTAGGTGATGATAAATGGCCACACAACCCCCATTTTTTATGAAAATAGCCATGAGCGACCATTTTCAATAATACTAGAGGCTAAGACCTACGGATTTTAGACCAAGAAATGGTCACCACCAGAAATCCAAGAATGTGATCTATGGCAAGGAAACATATGTGGGGTGAGGTGTATGAGCATCTGGTCGATGATCAAATGCCAGCCACCCCCATTTTTGTCGAAAATAGCCATGAACGACCATTTTCAATAATACCGAAGGCTAACACCTACGGATTTTTGACCAAGAAATGGTCTCCACCAGAAATCCAAGAATGTGATCTATGGCAAGGAAACATATGTGGGGTGAGGTGTATGAGCGTCTGGTCGATGATCAATGGCCACACAACCCCCATTTTTGTTGAAAATAGCCATGAACGACCATTTTCAATAATACCGAAGGCTAACACCTACGGATTTTTGACCAAGAAATGTCTGCACCAGAAATCCAAGAATGTGATCTATGGCAAGGAAACATATGTGGGGTGAGGTGTATGAGCCTCTAGTGGATGATCAATGGCCACACAACCCCCATTTTTGTCGAAAATAGCCATGAATGACCATTTTCAAAAATACCAAAGGCTAACACGTACGGATTTTTAACCAAGAAATGGTCTCCACCAGAAATCCAAGAATGTGATCTATGGCAAGGAAACATATGTGGGGTGAGGTGTACGAGCCTCTGGTTGATGATCAATGGCCACACAACCCCCATTTTGCCGAAAATAGCCATGAATGACCATTTTCAATAATACCGAAGGCTAACACGTACGAGTTTTTAACCAAGAAATGGTTTCCACCAGAAATCCAAGAATGTAATCTATGGCAAGGAAACATATGTGGGGTGAGGTTTATGAGCCTCTAGTCGATGATAAATGGCCACACAACCCCCATTTTTTATGAAAATAGCCATGAGCGACCTTGAAAATAGCCATGAGCGACCATTTTCAATAATACTAGAGGCTAACACCTACGGATTTTAGAACAAGAAATGGTCTCCACCAGAAATCCAAGAATGTGATCTATGGCAATGAAACATATGTGGGGAGAGGTGTATGAGCGTCTGGTCGATGATCAATGGCCACACAACCCCCATTTTTGTCGAAAATAGCCATGAACGACCATTTTCAATAATACCGAAGGCTAACACCTACGGATTTTTGACCAAGAAATGGTCTCCACCAGAAATCCAAGAATGTGATCTATGGCAAGGAAACATATGCGGGGTGAGGTGTATGAGCCTCTGGTCGACGATCAATGGCCACACAACCCTAATTTTTGTCGAAAATAGCCATGAACGACCATTTTCAATGACACTGAAGGCTAACACCTACGAATTTTTGACCAAGAAATGGTCTCCACCATAAATCCAAGAATGTGATCTATGGCAAGGAAACATATGTGTAGTGAGGTGTATGAGCCTCTGGTCGAAGATCAATGGCCACACAACCCCAATTTTTGTCGAAAATAGCCATGAATGACCATTTTCAAAAATACCAAAGGCTAACATGTACGGATTTTTGACCAAGAAATGGTCTCCACCAGAAATCCAAGAATGTGATCTATGGCAAGGAAACATATGTGGGGTGAGGTGTACGAGCCTCTGGTCGATAATGAATGGTCACACAACCCCCATTTTGCCGAAAATAGCCATGAACGACCATTTTCAATAATACCGAAGGCTAACACGTACGAGTTCTTAACCAAGAAATGGTCTCCACCAGAAATCCAAGAATCACTACTAGAGATATGCTTA
Source organism: Zea mays (assembly GCF_902167145.1). Taxonomy (NCBI): domain Eukaryota; kingdom Viridiplantae; phylum Streptophyta; class Magnoliopsida; order Poales; family Poaceae; genus Zea; species Zea mays. The sequence continues at coordinate 35,112 of NW_023367037.1, read as the reverse complement.
TTTAAGACGCACATTTTAAGACAGACATCATTGTATTTTATAGAAGCGTCTTTTATCATATGGTGATGAGTAAGATAAGACGGTTTATTGGAGATCCGTCTTTAATAAAGAAGTGTTTTGAGACAGTTACATCGTAAGAAATGTCTCTTATTGATTTAAGACGGATTGTTATTGAAAACCGTCTCAAATGAATATACCTTTTGAGTCATTAGGATTGCAAGAATTGTCTTATATTTTGGTTAGCTTATTAGACACTTGTGTATATGAAACCATCTTAAATAAAGATATTATTAGTCGTCTAGACTATATGGATTATTTTAAATGTTAGTGAGTATATTAGACACTTCTAAATATGAAACCATCTTCGTACCATATTTCAAAAAGACATATTGTGAAAAAATGTACTAAATAGTAAATTCAGCTTAGTTTCATGATATATATAAAATGTAAAACTTATCTTTGTAACTTGATACAGATGGTAAAATAGACCCACATGTGATTCGATCATTAATGTCACACAACATATATTTTGCTTTAATTCCTATCATTCACGCATCAAGGGCTTTAGTAAGCTATACCTATCCTATGTTGAATATATCAGTACTTTTACATTTATATTGTCAAACTTTAAAAACTCGGTGACTTCAATCTGTCTCCCACGGGTAGAGTAAAATAGGGATGCGTGACTATTGATAATATTGTTTGATACTGTTTGTAGAGTGAAATTTGAAATGAAGGATGTGATAGGAGATCGGCTGAAGATAGCCTTAGATATTTGGACTCAACAAAGGAAATTCAACATCTAAATTGCAGTCCTCACCTGAACCCTAACCAGATTCAGCCTCCCGATCCCCCAACCCAAACCCTTGCCGCCTCCGCCTCCTTCTGTTCCGCCACAGCTACCGCAACGACGATGGCGACAAGCACGACCCCCTCCATCGCCTCTGCCTCGCTGCTTGCGGCCTCTGCGCCGCCCCGTTGTCGTCCCCTCCATCCTCCCCCTCGCCCCCTAACGCGCCACCGTCGCAGCAGGCTCGGCCTCCTCTAGAAGCGCCCCTCCACCCGTACGTGTGCCGTCCTGCTCGACACCGATGGACACAGCCCCGCCTCCAGAGCCCCATCTCTCTCGCGCCACGTCGCAACCGCCCCCACCCGCACTGTCCAGGAGGCAGGTACGGCGTGCATCTACGTTGAGCATCTGAAAACCGGCTCGAGGCAGAGATCTACGCCGCACTGCGCGAGTGTGGCATGGGCCCCGACGAGATGGTCCGCCATCTCCTCTCCCAAGGTTCTGGTATGGATTGCGCTGTCCTCTCCCCAGTCCCCCACTCCCACGATTATGTATGTGCCTGTGTTAGCTGTTCATTGTAGCACGCGCTGCTAGGGTTTAGATGGGTCTTAGTCTCTTAGACCAGCGTACTCTCGTCTTATAAAAGAAGGATTGGTGGAAGAGGCAGACGATATGTTTTCATCCATGGAGAATGCTGGTTGTGAGCTTGATTCTCGATTGTTGAATCGTGCGGTTAGGGAATTACTAGAGAAAAATGAAATGGTTAGGGATATAGAACTTACATGTCCAAAATTGATGAGAGGAATTTTTCACTTGAACATTTAGCTACAACATTGCTGATCAATCTCTCCTCGAGCAAAGGGACTTGTAGGGAACACATAAAATTTCTCCCTGCAAAAGTATCATTTTCTTGCAGGGCCAGTCCAGGTTCAATTTAGAGCACCAAGTTAATTATATTACTGATTTTGGTTTGATTATGTAAGATTTTTATGTTCGTGCTACAACAGCATCTCATCCAAGTGGCGCACACCCAAGCCAAGGCAGTGAGCTTCCCCGTCTCCATCACCGAGCAAGGTGTGTTCTTTGTAGCCTGTACTGAATATGATTTCCCTCCCTACTTCTATCTGAATATCTAATCAGTGCTTACAACCTTGAAGCGAAATTTGGGGTCCGGGTTCTAGGGATCATTCATGAGTTACATTTTTGGACTTGGTTAATTTATGATTCTCTGATGTTAAATCAGTATTGCCTATATAATCGTCTTAGTACAGCAAATTCAAGTAAGGCAACATGCTGTTATTTGGAGTTAGCTTAATACATGGTGGCAATGTGTCGTTTCTGTCATCATTGCTATATAGCTATAGACCCACTCTAGCATTGCTACCTCCACCTTTCCTTTCCCTTCTTCCATAGCCTAAGACACTCTTCAACCATTGTCGTTTGGTGTCTTCTCCAGAGTTGGACGCCGCTGCTGCGACGTGTTATTTGAAGACATGATGTCCCTTTCTTTTTTTCTTTCTTTGATGCAGTGTTCTTTGTTATTTTAGTTGACTCCTAAATCCTAATGCATGTTTCAACTGTTGTTAGGCTTGCTGCAATGGCGTCGATGATGTGAGCCTTGAAGATTCTCGTTGCACACATGGACAGTGGATATCACAAAAAATATACATCCAGTTCATCCAAAGTGCAGGTAACTGTTTTATTCAGACATATATGATTAATCATCATTCATCAATATGTGAACTCCATTGAGCAAGTATATTGTAAAGTCAGAACTAAAAAGAGGAACATTTGGTTCCACCATTTCACCTTATTATGTACTAAGGGGAAGTATTTAGAGATTGAATTGATGGCAATTACTTCAGTCTTTAAACCTGTTATTAGTGTTGATAATGTTGATTCCATTCAGCTCTGTTTTTTTTTCTGCCCACCGAATCATTCGTTCCTCGCGCGTGTGCGATTCTGACGATGTGTCATGGTGGTGCCTGCGATTTCAGGCGTCGGAGAAGAAGCAGTCGAACCCGATGCAAGAGATGAAGGTCCAGAAGCTCGTGCTCAACATCTCCGTCGGCGAGAGCGGTGATCACCTCACCCGCGCCGCAAAGGTATATATGCCCATTCCCCAGAATACTTCTCTATAGGTTCTACCTGCTGTTTCTTTCAGTTCGTTCCGCGCTCGTGTGACCTAGAGCAAATGTGTTTGAGTCGCATCTAGTTGTGCTCCACTAGTCCACTTCCATTTTTGATGAGAATTAGTTCTGCACTGCAGCCTAATCTCAGCTCCTCAAGCCGTCCAATCTCCTGTGTTGTTGACACCACTTAAATTGTGTCATCCAAATGCTAAGTAGTAATATGATTGTTTTCGACATCAGCTGTGGTTAGTTATTGTTCCCATAATTTCAATTAGAGACTGATCAATAGTCCTAATTTTGCTTTTATTTCTTAGCTGTGTGAATAGCTCGAATATGGTATTGCTTTGGATTTGGCAGTAGCTAGCAAGGTTGTTCAGGCTTGAGTAGGTCGATGAAGTGGTTTTGTAGAAGTTTTAAGTCCCCATTTTCTGACCAAAACGGAACTGATGGTGGGGCCAGTCCGATCCCCTTATCAAAGCCAGTAGTCACATAGCAGCAGTAGACCATTCAAGTGCTCAGGTGTCTTTCTCTTTGTGGCTTACAGGCTATCATCAGCACAACACCTTACTCATCTCCTATCTTCTGTTTTAAACTATATTATGTAAATAGTGCAAGCGATGAGTGAAGGGTGACTAATAGGCTTCTTTAATCAGCACTGCAGTATCTTTTGTTGAATTAACCTATACTCACTTCATTTTATTTATATAATACAGTCCATTTAGCAAATTTTGTTTGATGTGCAGTGACATGACCTTGACAGTCAAGATGCTCTTTCAGGTTATTTTCTCCTGAAACCACTTCTTTTGCCATCTCCTAATGTTATGGTCCCAGTTACATCTCCATTCATTGCAGGAGATGGTCCCAGTTACTTTACGTGGTTCTGTTGGACACAATGAAGCCATCCAGATATGCTATTAAAAATTCTGCTAGTCATTATGGCTTTAAACTGTACCATGTCTGTTCTATTTTCAGCTAGGCAGAGCATGTTCTATTTACAGCAGGCCAGCAGACACCAGGCAGTAAGGTGATGTATGAGTCAATTATCAGGTGACAAAATGGTTATGTTTAATCATGCATGTTTTCTTCCTGGCTCTCTATGTTTCTTTGAGGCATTCAACTACTTGTAGTATCAGTGCATCACTGATATGTATATATGTGTTGATGTTCGTCATCCAAGATCAAATACATCCTGCTAGGTCATTACTTGCTAATGTGCATCTGATTTTGCTGTTGCCAGGATGGAAATGTTTTTTGGCAGCTTTCTCAGTGAATCAGTATCACCGCAGAACCTTTTTGGACACCCAGATGTTGAGAGATGCCCATTCCTGAGGAATATCAATGGAGCTACAACCTTTTCCCTCTCATCTGCTTTGCCAGTAGCTGCTCAAGGAGGCAAGGGTCCAATTTTTGAGGAAGGGTCAGGCTTTGAGTCAGCATTCAAGCTTTTCCATGGCCGAGATGGAATAGTTCCCCTTTCAGAAAGATCATATGTATCTGATGAAAACCACAATGAGAGCATTGACGTCAAGTTATATACTTAGTTAGGCTCAATTTAGAGTACACTTATGTAGAGTACACTTATTTATATTGAACCGTCGGAGTTCATACATATGTATCAAGTTATATACTTAGTTAGGCTCAATGTTAGCACAAACAGTTGATGAGCAACTTTAAATTTAGAGTACACTTATGTATGAGTTATTTGACAATGCTTATTTATGAGATATTGAATGTTATTTATCTATATTATATTAATTATAGTGTTATTAAATATATGTGTATGTATTTTTCTCTTTTAAATTATTATAATGTGGTAATTTAAGAATTTACTGCCAAGTAAGTCGTTTCAAATCTTAATAAGACATTTCTCAAAACGTCTAATATCAGTCTCCTAAATAAGACGGTTTTTAAAACGTCCAATATCAGTCTTCTAAATAAGATGGTTTTTCTGTTGCGAGTGTCTATTATTATAGGCTATTCTAGTCAGTTTGAAAAATACTTTCTGACTTATAATGTTCGTATTTTCGACAGTTCTTTCGAAGAAGTGTCTTAAACAAAACCTAATGTAAGACGGTTTATTGGACAAAATGACGTAACAAATTCTTTTTTTAGACGGTTATAAATTAAAAATGTCTTATTTAATATCTTTTAAGACGGTTTATAACCATCTTAAAAACGGATCATCTTTTGCGACTCCATCAAATTTGGACACATCATAAGCGTCTTAATAACTAAAAATTAACCGTCTCATATAACACGATTTGTAGTAGTGAATGTGATCTATGGCAAGGAAACATATGTGGGGCGAGGTTTATGAGCCTCTAGTCGATGATAAATGGCCACACAACCCCCATTTTTTATGAAAATAGCCATGAGCGACCTTGAAAATAGCCATGAGCAACCATTTTCAATAATACTAGAGGCTAACACCTATGGATTTTAGACCAAGAAATGGTCTCCACCAGAAATCCAAGAATGTGATCTATGACAAGGAAACATATGTGGGGTGAGGTGTATGAGCGTCTGGTCGATGATCAATGGCCACACAACCCCCATTTTTGTCGAAAATAGCCATGAACGACCATTTTCAATAATACCGAAGGCTAACACCTACGGATTTTTGACCAAGAAATGGTCTCCACCAGAAATCCAAGAATGTGATCTATGGCAAGGAAACATATGTGGGGTGATGTGTATGAGCCTCTGGTCGATGATCAATGGCCACACAACCCCCATTTTTGTTGAAAATAGCCATGAACGACCATTTTCAATAATACCGAAGGCTAACACCTACGGATTTTTGACCAAGAAATGGTCTCCACTAGAAATCCAAGAATGTGATCTATGGCAAGGAAACATATGTGGGGTGAGGTGTATGAGCGTCTGGTCGATGATCAATGGCCACACAACCCCCATTTTTGTCGAAAATAGCCATGAATGACCATTTACAATAATACCGAAGGCTAACACCTACGGATTTTTGACCAAGAAATGGTCTCCACCAGAAATCCAAGAATGTGATCTATGGAAAGGAAACATATGTGGGGTGAGGTGTACGAGCCTTTGGTCGATGATCAATGGCCACAGAACCCCCATTTTGCCGAAAATAGCCATGAACGACCATTTTCAATAATACCGAAGGCTAACACGTACAAGTTTTTGACCAAGAAATGGTCTCCACCAAAAATCCAAGAATGTGATCTATGGCAAGGAAACATATGTGGGGTGAGGTGTACGAGCCTCTGGTTGATGATCAATGGCCACACAACCCACATTTTGCCGAAAATAGCCATGAATGACCATTTTCAATAATACCGAAGGCTAACACGTACGAGTTTTTAACCAAGAAATGGTTTCCACCAGAAATCCAAGAATGTAATCTATGGCAAGGAAACATATGTGGGGTGAGGTTTATGAGCCTCTAGTCGATGATAAATGGCCACACAACCCCCATTTTTTATGAAAATAGCCATGAGCGACCTTGAAAATAGCCATGAGCGACCATTTTCAATAATACTAGAGGATAACACCTACGGATTTTAGACCAAGAAATGGTCTCCACCAGAAATCCAAGAATGTGATCTATGGCAAGGAAACATATGTGGGGTGAGGTGTATGAGCGTCTGGTCGATGATCAATGGCCACACAACCCCCATTTTTGTCGAAAATAGCCATGAACGACCATTTTCAATAATACCGAAGGCTAACACCTACGGATTTTTGACCAAGAAATGATCTCCACCAGAAATCCAAGAATGTGATCTATGGCAAGGAAACATATGTGGGGTGAGGTGTATGAGCCTCTGGTCGACGATCAATGGCCACACAACCCCCATTTTTGTCGAAAATAGCCATGAATGACCATTTTCAAAAATACCAAAGGCTAACACGTACGGATTTTTGACCAAGAAATGGTCTCCACCAGAAATCCAAGAATGTGATCTATGGAAAGGAAACATATGTGGGGTGAGGTGTACGAGCCTCTGGTCGATAATGAATGGCCACACAACCCCCATTTTGCCGAAAATAGCCATGAACGACCATTTTCAAAAATACCGAAGGCTAACACGTACGAGTTTTTAACCAAGAAATGGTCTCCACCAGAAATCCAAGAATGTGATCTATGGCAAGGAAACATAGGTGGGGCGAGGTTTATGAGCCTCTAGTCGATGATAAATGGCCACACAACCCCCATTTTTTATGAAAATAGCCATGAGCGACCTTGAAAATAGCCATGAGCGACCATTTTCAATAATACTAGAGGCTAACACCTATGGATTTTAGACCAAGAAATGGTCTCCACCAGAAATCCAAGAATGTGATCTATGGCAAGGAAACATATGTGGGGTGAGGTGTATGAGCGTATGGTCGATGATCAATGGCCACACAACCCCCATTTTTGTCGAAAATAGCCATGAACGACCATTTTCAATAATACCGAAGGCTAACACCTACGGATTTTTGACCAAGAAATGGTCTCCACCAGAAATCCAAGAATGTGATCTATGGCAAGGAAACATATGTGGGGTGAGGTGTATGAGCCTCTGGTCGATGATCAATGGCCACACAACCCCCATTTTTGTCGAAAATAGCCATGAACGACCATTTTCAATAATAACGAAGGCTAACACCTACGGATTTTTGACCAAGAAATGGTCTCCACCAGAAATCCAAGAATGTGATCTATGGCAAGGAAACATATGTCGGGTGAGGTGTATGAGCGTCTGGTCGATGATCAATGGCCACACAACCCCCATTTTTGTCGAAAATAGCCATGAATGACCATTTACAATAATAGCGAAGGCTAACACCTACGGATTTTTGACCAAGAAATGGTCTCCACCAGAAATCCAAAAATGTGATCTATGGAAAGGAAACATATGTGGGGTGAGGTGTACGAGCCTCTGGTCGATGATCAATGGCCACAGAACCCCCATTTTGCCGAAAATAGCCATGAACGACCATTTTCAATAATACCGAAGGCTAACACGTACGAGTTTTTGACCAAGAAATGGTCTCCACCAGAAATCCAAGAATGTGATCTATGGCAAGGAAACATATGTGGGGTGAGGTGTATGAGCGTCTGGTCGATGATCAATGGCCACACAACCCCCATTTTTGTCGAAAATAGCCATGAATGACCATTTACAATAATACCGAAGGCTAACACCTACGGATTTTTGACCAAGAAATGGTCTCCACCAGAAATCCAAGAATGTGATCTATGGCAAGGAAACATATGTGGGGTGAGGTGTATGAGCCTCTGGTCGACGATCAATGGCCACACAACCCTAATTTTTATCGAAAATAGCCATGAAAGACCATTTTCAATGACACTGAAGGCTAACACCTACGGATTTTTGACCAAGAAATGGTCTCCACCATAAATCCAAGAATGTGATCTATGGCAAGGAAACATATGTGTAGTGAGGTGTATGAGCCTCTGGTCGAAGATCAATGGCCACACAACCCCCATTTTTGTCGAAAATAGCCATGAATGACCATTTTCAAAAATACCAAAGGCTAACACGTACGGATTTTTGACCAAGAAATGGTCTCCACCAGAAATCCAATAATGTGATCTATGGTAAGGAAACATATGTGGGGTGAGGTGTACGAGCCTCTGGTCGATGATCAATGGCCACACAACCCCCATTTTGCCGAAAATAGCCATGAACGACCATTTTCAATAATACCGAAGGCTAACACGTACGAGTTTTTAACCAAGAAATGGTCTCCACCAGAAATCCAAGAATGTGATCTATGGCAAGGAAACATATGTGGGGTGAGGTTTATGAGCCTCTAGTCGATGATAAATGGCCACACAACCCCCATTTTTTATGAAAATAGCCATGAGCGACCTTGAAAATAGCCATGAGCGACCATTTTCAATAATACTAGAGGATAACACCTACGGATTTTAGACCAAGAAATGGTCTCCACCAGAAATCCAAGAATGTGATCTATGGCAAGGAAACATATGTGGGGTGAGGTGTATGAGCGTCTGGTCGATGATCAATGGCCACACAACCCCCATTTTTGTCGAAAATAGCCATGAACGACCATTTTCAATAATACCGAAGGCTAACACCTACGGATTTTTGACCAAGAAATGATCTCCACCAGAAATCCAAGAATGTGATCTATGGCAAGGAAACATATGTGGGGTGAGGTGTATGAGCCTCTGGTCGATGATCAATGGCCACACAACCCCCATTTTTGTCGAAAATAGCCATGAATGACCATTTTCAAAAATACCAAAGGCTAACACGTACGGATTTTTGACCAAGAAATGGTCTCCACCAGAAATCCAAGAATGTGATCTATGGAAAGGAAACATATGTGGGGTGAGGTGTACGAGCCTCTGGTCGATAATGAATGGCCACACAACCCCCATTTTGCCGAAAATAGCCATGAACGACCATTTTCAATAATACCGAAGGCTAACACGTACGAGTTTTTAACCAAGAAATGGTCTCCACCAGAAATCCAAGAATGTGATCTATGGCAAGGAAACATATGTGGGGCGAGGTTTATGAGCCTCTAGTCGATGATAAATGGCCACACAACCCCCATTTTTTATGAAAATAGCCATGAGCGACCTTGAAAATAGCCATGAGCGACCATTTTCAATAATACTAGAGGCTAACACCTGTGGATTTTAGACCAAGAAATGGTCTCCACCAGAAATCCAAGAATGTGATCTATGGCAAGGAAACATATGTGGGGTGAGGTGTATGAGCGTCTGGTCGATGATCAATGGCCACACAACCCCCATTTTTGTCGAAAATAGCCATGAACGACCATTTTCAATAATACCGAAGGCTAACACCTACGGATTTTTGACCAAGAAATGGTCTCCACCAGAAATCCAAGAATGTGATCTATGGCAAGGAAACATATGTGGGGTGAGGTGTATGAGCCTCTGGTCGATGATCAATGGCCACACAACCCCCATTTTTGTCGAAAATAGCCATGAACGACCATTTTCAATAATAACAAAGGCTAACACCTACGGATTTTTGACCAAGAAATGGTCTCCACCAGAAATCCAAGAATGTGATCTATGGCAAGGAAACATATGTGGGGTGAGGTGTATGAGCGTCTGGTCGATGATCAATGGCCACACAACCCCCATTTTTGTCGAAAATAGCCATGAATGACCATTTACAATAATACCGAAGGCTAACACCTACGGATTTTTGACCAAGAAATGGTCTCCACCAGAAATCCAAAAATGTGATCTACGGAAAGGAAACATATGTGGGGTGAGGTGTACGAGCCTCTGGTCGATGATCAATGGCCACAGAACCCCCATTTTGCCGAAAATAGCCATGAACGACCATTTTCAATAATACCGAAGGCTAACACGTACGAGTTTTTGACCAAGAAATGGTCTCCACCAGAAATCCAAGAATGTGATCTATGGCAAGGAAACATATGTGGGGTGAGGTGTATGAGCGTCTGGTCGATGATCAATGGCCACACAACCCCCATTTTTGTCGAAAATAGCCATGAATGACCATTTACAATAATACCGAAGGATAACACCTACGGATTTTTGACCAAGAAATGGTCTCCACCAGAAATCCAAGAATGTGATCTATGGCAAGGAAACATATGTGGGGTGAGGTGTATGAGCCTCTGGTCGACGATCAATGGCCACACAACCCTAATTTTTATCGAAAATAGCCATGAACGACCATTTTCAATGACACTGAAGGCTAACACCTACGGATTTTTGACCAAGAAATGGTCTCCACCATAAATCCAAGAATGTGATCTATGGCAAGGAAACATATGTGTAGTGAGGTGTATGAGCCTCTGGTCGAAGATCAATGGCCACACAACCCCCATTTTTGTCGAAAATAGCCATGAATGACCATTTTCAAAAATACCAAAGGCTAACACGTACGGATTTTTGACCAAGAAATGGTCTCCACCAGAAATCCAATAATGTGATCTATGGCAAGGAAACATATGTGGGGTGAGGTGTACGAGCCTCTGGTCGATGATCAATGGCCACACAACCCCCATTTTGCCGAAAATAGCCATGAACGACCATTTTCAATAATACCGAAGGCTAACACGTACGAGTTTTTAACCAAGAAATGGTCTCCACCAGAAATCCAAGAATGTGATCTATGGCAAGGAAACATATGTGGGGTGAGGTTTATGAGCCTCTAGTCGATGATAAATGGCCACACAACCCCCATTTTTTATGAAAATAGCCATGAGCGACCTTGAAAATAGCCATGAGCGACCATTTTCAATAATACTAGAGGCTAACACCTACGGATTTTAGACCAAGAAATGGTCTCCACTAGAAATCCAAGAATGTGATCTATGGCAAGGAAACATATGTGGGGTGAGGTGTATGAGCGTCTGGTCGATGATCAATGGCTACACAACCCCCATTTTTGTCGAAAATAGCCATGAACGACCATTTTCAATAATACCGAAGGCTAACACCTACGGATTTTTGACCAAGAAATGATCTCCACCAGAAATCCAAGAATGTGATCTATGGCAAGGAAACATATGTGGGGTGAGGTGTATGAGCCTCTGGTCGACGATCAATGGCCACACAACCCTAATTTTTTGTCGAAAATATCCATGAACGACCATTTTCAATGACACTGAAGGCTAACACCTACGGATTTTTGACCAAGAAATGGTCTCCACCATAAATCCAAGAATGTGATCTATGGCAAGGAAACATATGTGTAGTGTGGTGTATGAGCCTCTGGTTGAAGATCAATGGCCACACAACCCCCATTTTTGTCGAAAATAGCCATGAATGACCATTTTCAAAAATACCAAAGGCTAACACATTCGGATTTTTGCCCAAGAAATGGTATCCACCAGAAATCCAAGAATGTGATCTATGGCAAGGAAACATATGTGGGGTGAGGTGTACGAGCCTCTGGTCGATGATCAATGGCCACAGAACCCCCATTTTGCCGAAAATAGCCATGAATGACCATTTTCAATAATACCGAAGGCTAACACGTACGAGTTTTTGACCAAGAAATGGTCTCCACCAAAAATCCAAGAATGTGATCTATGGCAAGGAAACATATGAGGGGTGAGATTTATGAGCCTCTAGTCGATGATAAATGGCCACACAACCCCCATTTTTTATGAAAATAGCCATGAGCGACCATTTTCAATAATATTAGAGGCTAAGACCTACGGATTTTTGACCAAGAAATGGTCTCCACCAGAAATCTAAGAATGTGATCTATGGCAAGGAAACATATGTGGGGTGAGGTGTATGAGCCTCTGGTCGATGATCAATGGCCACACAACCCACATTGTTGTCGAAAATAGCCATGAATGACCATTTACAATAATACCGAAGGCTAACACCTACGGATTTTTGACCAAGAAATGGTCTCCACCAGAAATCCAAGAATGTGATCTATGGCAAGGAAACATATGTGGGGTGAGGTGTATGAGCCTCTGGTCGATGATCAATGGCCACACAACCCCCATTTTTGTCGAAAATGGCCATGAACGACCATTTTCAATAATATAGAAGGCTAACACCTACGGATTTTTGACCAAGAAATGGTCTCCACCAGAAATCCAAGAATGTGATCTACGACAAGGAAACATATGTGGGGTGAGGTGTATGAGCCTCTGGTCGACGATCAATGGCCACACAACCCCCATTTTGCCGAAAATAGCCATGAATGACCATTTTCAATAATACCGAAGGCTAACACGTACGAGTTTTTAACCAAGAAATGGTTTCCACCAGAAATCCAAGAATGTAATCTATGGCAAGGAAACATATGTGGGGTGAGGTGTACGAGCCTCTGGTCGATGATCAATGGCCACACAACCCCCATTTTGCCGAAAATTGCCATGAACGACCATTTTCAATAATACCGAAGGCTAACACGTACGAGTTTTTGACCAAGAAATGGTCTCCACCAAAAATCCAAGAATGTGATCTATGGCAAGGAAACATATGTGGGGTGAGATTTATGAGCCTCTAGTCGATGATAAATGGCCACACAACCCCCATTTTTTTATGAAAATAGCCATGAGCGACCATTTTCAATAATATTAGAGGCTAAGACCTACGGATTTTTGACCAAGAAATGGTCTCCACCAGAAATCCAAGAATGTGATCTATGGCAAGGAAACATATGTGGGGTGAGGTGTATGAGCCTATGGTCGATGATCAATGGCCACACAACCCCCATTTTTGTCGAAAATAGCCATGAATGACCATTTACAATAATACCGAAGGCTAACACCTACGGATTTTTGACCAAGAAATGGTCTCCACCAGAAATCCAAGAATGTGATCTATGGCAAGGAAACATATGTGGGGTGAGGTGTATGAGCCTCTGGTCGACGATCAATGGCCACACAACCCTAATTTTTTGTCGAAAATAGCCATGAACGACCATTTTCAATGACACTGAAGGCTAACACCTACGGATTTTTGACCAAGAAATGGTCTCCACTATAAATCCAAGAATGTGATCTATGGCAAGGCAACATATGTGTAGTGAGGTGTATGAGCCTCTAGTCAAAGATCAATGGCCACACAACCCCCATTTTTGTCGAAAATAGCCATGAATGACCATTTTCAAAAATACCAAAGGCTAACACATTCGGATTTTTGCCCAAGAAATGGTCTCCACCAGAAATCCAAGAATGTGATCTATGGCAAGGAAACATATGTGGGGTGAGGTGTACGAGCCTCTGGTCGATGATCAATGGCCACAGAACCCCCATTTTGCCGAAAATAGCCATGAATGACCATTTTCAATAATACCGAAGGCTAACACGTACGAGTTTTTGACCAAGAAATGGTCTCCACCAAAAATCCAAGAATGTGATCTATGGCAAGGAAACATATGAGGGGTGAGATTTATGAGCCTCTAGTCGATGATAAATGGCCACACAACCCCCATTTTTTATGAAAATAGCCATGAGCGACCATTTTCAATAATATTAGAGGCTAAGACCTACGGATTTTTGACCAAGAAATGGCCTCCACCAGAAATCTAAGAATGTGATCTATGGCAAGGAAACATATGTGGGGTGAGGTGTATGAGCTTCTGGTCGATGATCAATGGCCACACAACCCACATTGTTGTCGAAAATAGCCATGAATGACCATTTACAATAATACCGAAGGCTAACACCTACGGATTTTTGACCAAGAAATGGTCTCCACCAGAAATCCAAGAATGTGATCTATGGCAAGGAAACATATGTGGGGTGAGGTGTATGAGCCTCTGGTCGATGATCAATGGCCACACAACCCCCATTTTTGTCGAAAATGGCCATGAACGACCATTTTCAATAATATCGAAGGCTAACACCTACGGATTTTTGACCAAGAAATGGTCTCCACCAGAAATCCAAGAATGTGATCTACGACAAGGAAACATATGTGGGGTGAGGTGTATGAGCCTTTGGTCGACGATCAATGGCCACACAACCCCCATTTTGCCGAAAATAGCCATGAATGACCATTTTCAATAATACCGAAGGCTAACACGTACGAGTTTTTAACCAAGAAATGGTTTCCACCAGAAATCCAAGAATGTAATCTATGACAAGGAAACATATGTGGGGTGAGGTGTACGAGCCTCTGGTCGATGATCAATGGCCACACAACCCCCATTTTGCCGAAAATAGCCATGAACGACCATTTTCAATAATACCGAAGGCTAACACGTACGAGTTTTTGACCAAGAAATGGTCTCCACCAAAAATCCAAGAATGTGATCTATGGCAAGGAAACATATGTGGGGTGAGATTTATGAGCCTCTAGTCGATGATAAATGGCCACACAACCCCCATTTTTTTATGAAAATAGCCATGAGCGACCATTTTCAATAATATTAGAGGCTAAGACCTACGGATTTTTGACCAAGAAATGGTCTCCACCAGAAATCCAAGAATGTGATCTATGGCAAGGAAACATATGTGGGGTGAGGTGTATGAGCCTATGGTCGATGATCAATGGCCACACAACCCCCATTTTTGTCGAAAATAGCCATGAATGACCATTTACAATAATACCGAAGGCTAACACCTACGGATTTTTGACCAAGAAATGGTCTCCACCAGAAATCCAAGAATGTGATCTATGGCAAGGAAACATATGTGGGGTGAGGTGTATGAGCCTCTGGTCGATGATCAATGGCCACACAACCCCCATTTTTGTCGAAAATAGCCATGAACGACCATTTTCAATAATATCGAAGGCTAACACCTACGGATTTTTGACCAAGAAATGGTCTCCACCAGAAATCCAAGAATGTGATCTACGACAAGGAAACATTTGTGGGGTGAGGTGTATGAGCCTCTGGTCGACGATCAATGGCCACACAACCCCCATTTTGCCGAAAACAGCCATGAATGACCATTTTCAATAATACCGAAGGCTAACACGTACGAGTTTTTAACCAAGAAATGGCTTCCACCAGAAATCCAAGAATGTAATCTATGGCAAGGAAACATATGTGGGGTGAGGTTTATGAGCCTCTAGTCGATGATAAATGGCCACACAACCCCCATTTTTTATGAAAATAGCCATGAGCGACCTTGAAAATAGCCATGAGCGACCATTTTCAATAATACTAGAGGCTAACACCTACGGATTTTAGACCAAGAAATGGTCTCCACCAGAAATCCAAGAATGTGATCTACGACAAGGAAACATATGTGGGGTGAGGTGTATGAGCCTCTGGTCGATGATCAATGGCCACACAACCCCCATTTTTGTCGAAAATAGCCATGAATGACCATTTACAATAATACCGAAGGCTAACACCTACGGATTTTAGACCAAGAAATGGTCTCCACCAGAAATCCAAGAATGTGATCTATGGCAAGGAAACATATGTGGGGTGAGGTGTATGAGCGTCTGGTCGATGATCAATGGACACACAACCCCCATTTTTGTCGAAAATAGCCATGAACGACCATTTTCAATAATACCGAAGGCTAACACCTATGGATTTTTGACCAAGAAATGGTCTCCACCAATAATCCAAGAATGTGATTTATGGCAAAGAAACATATGTGGGGTGAGGTGTATGAGCCTCTGGTCGACGATCAATGGCCACACAACCTAATTTTTGTCGAAAATAGCCATGAACGACCATTTTCAATGACACTGAAGGCTAACACCTACGGATTTTTGACCAAGAAATGGTCTCCACCATAAATCCAAGAATGTGATCTATGGCAAGGAAACATATGTGTAGTGAGGTGTATGAGCCTCTGGTCGAAGATCAATGGCCACACAACCCCCATTTTTGTCGAAAATAGCCATGAATGACCATTTTCAAAAATACCAAAGGCTAACACGTACGGATTTTTGACCAAGAAATGGTCTCCACCAGAAATCCAAGAATGTGATCTATGGCAAGGAAACATATGTGGGGTGAGGTGTACGAGCCTCTGGTCAATGATCAATGGCCACACAACCCCCATTTTGCCGAAAATAGCCATCAACGACCATTTTCAATAATACCGAAGGCTAACACGTACGAGTTTTTAACCAAGAAATGGTCTCCACCAGAAATCCAAGAATGTGATCTATGGCAATGAAACATATGTGGGGCGAGGTTTATGAGCCTCTAGTCGATGATAAATGGCCACACAACCCCCATTTTTTATGAAAATAGCCATGAGCGACCTTGAAAATAGCCATGAGCGACCATTTTCAATAATACTAGAGGCTAACACCTACGGATTTTAGACCAAGAAATGGTCTCCACTAGAAATCCAAGAATGTGATCTATGGCAAGGAAACATATGTGGGGTGAGGTGTATGAGCGTCTGGTCGATGATCAATGGCCACACAACCCCCATTTTTATCGAAAATAGCCATGAACGACCATTTTCAATAATACCTAAGGCTAACACCTACGGATTTTTGACCAAGAAATGGTCTCCACCAGAAATCCAAGAATGTGATCTATGGCAAGGAAACATATGTGGGGTGAGGTGTATGAGCCTCTGGTCGACGATCAATGGCCACACAACCCTAATTTTTGTCGAAAATAGCCATGAACGACCATTTTCAATGACACTGAAGGCTAACACCTACGGATTTTTGACCAAGAAATGGTCTCCACCATAAATCCAAGAATGTGATCTATGGCATGGAAACATATGTGTAGTGAGGTGTATGAGCCTCTGGTCGAAGA
This sequence comes from Zea mays, assembly GCF_902167145.1. Taxonomy (NCBI): domain Eukaryota; kingdom Viridiplantae; phylum Streptophyta; class Magnoliopsida; order Poales; family Poaceae; genus Zea; species Zea mays. The sequence goes on along the minus strand of NW_023367037.1, from coordinate 17,995 downwards.
TCAATGGCCACACAACCCCCATTTTTGTCGAAAATAGCCATGAATGACCATTTTCAAAAATACCAAAGGCTAACACATTCGGATTTTTGCCCAAGAAATGGTCACCACCAGAAATCCAAGAATGTGATCTATGGCAAGGAAACATATGTGGGGTGAGGTGTACGAGCCTCTGGTCGATGATCAATGGCCACAGAACCCCCATTTTGCCGAAAATAGCCATGAACGACCATTTTCAATAATACCGAAGGCTAACACGTACGAGTTTTTGACCAAGAAATGGTCTCCACCAAAAATCCAAGAATGTGATCTATGGCAAGGAAACATATGTGGGGTGAGATTTATGAGCCTCTAGTCGATGATAAATGGCCACACAACCCCCATTTTTTTATGAAAATAGCCATGAGCGACCATTTTCAATAATATTAGAGGCTAAGACCTACGGATTTTTAACCAAGAAATGGTCTCCACCAGAAATCCAAGAATGTGATCTATGGCAAGGAAACATATGTGGGGTGAGGTGTATGAGCCTCTGGTCGATGATCAATGGCCACACAACCCCCATTTTTGTCGAAAATAGCCATGAATGACCATTTACAATAATACCGAAGGCTAACACCTACGGATTTTTGACCAAGAAATGATCTCCACCAGAAATCCAAGAATGTGATCTATGGCAAGGAAACATATGTGGGGTGAGGTGTATGAGCCTCTGGTCGATGATCAATGGCCACACAACCCCCATTTTTGTCGAAAATAGCCATGAACGACCATTTTCAATAATATCGAAGGCTAACACCTACGGATTTTTGACCAAGAAATGGTCTCCACCAGAAATCCAAGAATGTGATCTACGATAAGGAAACATATGTGGGGTGAGGTGTATGAGCCTCTGGTCGACTATCAATGGCCACACAACCCCTATTTTGCCGAAAATAGCCATGAATGACCATTTTCAATAAAACCGAAGGCTAACACGTACGAGTTTTTAACCAAGAAATGGTTTCCACCAGAAATCCAAGAATGTAATCTATGGCAAGGAAACATATGTGGGGTGAGGTTTATGAGCCTCTAGTCGATGATAAATGGCCACACAACCCCCATTTTTTATGAAAATAGCCATGAGCGACCTTGAAAATAGCCATGAGCGACCATTTTCAATAATATTAGAGGCTAAGACCTACGGATTTTTGACCAAGAAATGGTCTCCACCAGAAATCCAAGAATGTGATCTATGGCAAGGAAACATATGTGGGGTGAGGTGTATGAGCCTCTGGTCGATGATCAATGGCCACACAACCCCCATTTTTGTCGAAAATAGCCACGAATGACCATTTACAATAATACCGAAGGCTAACACCTACGGATTTTTGACCAAGAAATGGTCTCCACCAGAAATCCAAGAATGTGATCTATGGCAAGGAAACATATGTGGGGTGAGGTGTATGAGCCTCTGGTCGATAATCAATGGCCACACAACCCCCATTTTTGTCGAAAATAGCCATGAACGACCATTTTCAATAATATCGAAGGCTAACACCTATGGATTTTTGACCAAGAAATGGTCTCCACCAGAAATCCAAGAATGTGATCTACGACAAGGAAACATATGTGGGGTGAGGTGTATGAGCCTCTGGTCGACGATCAATGGCCACACAACCCCCATTTTGCCGAAAATAGCCATGAATGACCATTTTCAATAATACCGAAGGCTAACACATACGAGTTTTTAACCAAGAAATGGTTTCCACCAGAAATCCAAGAATGTAATCTATGGCAAGGAAACATATCTGGGGTGAGGTTTATGAGCCTCTAGTCGATGATAAATGGCCACACAACCCCCATTTTTTATGAAAATAGCCATGAGCGACCTTGAAAATAGCCATGAGCGACCATTTTCAATAATTCTAGAGGCTAACACCTACGGATTTTAGACCAAGAAATGGTCTCCACCAGAAATCCAAGAATGTGATCTATGGCAAGGAAACATATGTGGGGTGAGGTGTATGAGCGTCTGGTCGATGATCAATGGCCACACAACCCCCATTTTTGTCGAAAATAGCCATGAACGACCATTTTCAATAATACCGAAGGCTAACACCTACGGATTTTTGACCAAGAAATGGTCTCCACCAGAAATCCAAGAATGTGATCTATGGCAAGGAAACATATGTGGGGTGAGGTGTATGAGCCTCTGGTCGATGATCAATGGCCACACAACCCCCATTTTTGTCGAAAATAGCCATGAACGACCATTTTCAATAATATCGAAGGCTAACACCTACGGATTTTTGACCAAGAAATGGTCTCCACCAGAAATCCAAGAATGTGATCTACGACAAGGAAACATATGTGGGGTGAGGTGTATGAGCCTCTGGTCGACGATCAATGGCCACACAACCCCCATTTTGCCGAAAATAGCCATGAATGACCATTTTCAATAATATCGAAGGCTAACACCTACGGATTTTTGACCAAGAAATGGTCTCCACCAGAAATCCAAGAATGTGATCTACGACAAGGAAACATATGTGGGGTGAGGTGTATGAGCCTCTGGTCGACGATCAATGGCCACACAACCCCCATTTTGCCGAAAATAGCCATGAATGACCATTTTCAATAATACCGAAGGCTAACACGTACGAGTTTTTAACCAAGAAATGGTTTCCACCAGAAATCCAAGAATGTAATCTATGGCAAGGAAACATATGTGGGTGAGGTTTATGAGCCTCTAGTCGATGATAAATGGCCACACAACCCCCATTTTTTATGAAAATAGCCATGAGCGACCTTGAAAATAGCCATGAGCGACCATTTTCAATAATATTAGAGGCTAAGACCTACGGATTTTTGACCAAGAAATGGTCTCCACCAGAAATCCAAGAATGTGATCTATGGCAAGGAAACATATGTGGGGTGAGGTGTATGAGCCTCTGGTCGATGATCAATGGCCACACAACCCCCATTTTTGTCGAAAATAGCCATGAATGACCATTTACAATAATACCGAAGGCTAACACCTACGGATTTTTGACCAAGAAATGGTCTCCACCAGAAATCCAAGAATGTGATCTATGGCAAGGAAACATATGTGGGGTGAGGTGTATGAGCCTCTGGTCGATAATCAATGGCCACACAACCCCCATTTTTGTCGAAAATAGCCATGAACGACCATTTTCAATAATATCGAAGGCTAACACCTATGGATTTTTGACCAAGAAATGGTCTCCACCAGAAATCCAAGAATGTGATCTACGACAAGGAAACATATGTGGGGTGAGGTGTATGAGCCTCTGGTCGACGATCAATGGCCACACAACCCCCATTTTGCCGAAAATAGCCATGAATGACCAATTTCAATAATACCGAAGGCTAACACGTACGAGTTTTTAACCAAGAAATGCTTTCCACCAGAAATCCAAGAATGTAATCTATGGCAAGGAAACATATGTGGGGTGAGGTTTATGAGCCTCTAGTCGATGATAAATGGCCACACAACCCCCATTTTTTATGAAAATAGCCATGAGCGACCTTGAAAATAGCCATGAGCGACCATTTTCAATAATACTAGAGGCTAACACCTACGGATTTTAGACCAAGAAATGGTCTCCACCAGAAATCCAAGAATGTGATCTATGGCAAGGAAACATATGTGGGGTGAGGTGTATGAGCGTCTGGTCGATGATCAATGGCCACACAACCCCCATTTTCAATAATACCGAAGGCTAACACCTACGGAATTTTGACCAAGAAATGGTCTCCAGCAGAAATCCAAGAATGTGATCTATGGCAAGGAAACATATGTGGGGTGAGGTGTATGAGCCTCTGGTCGACGATCAATGGCCACACAACCCCCATTTTTTATGAAAATAGCCATGAGCGACCTTGAAAATAGCCATGAGCGACCATTTTCAATAATACTAGAGGCTAACACCTACGGATTTTAGACCAAGAAATGGTCTCCACCAGAAATCCAAGAATGTGATCTATGGCAAGGAAACATATGTGGGGTGAGGTGTATGAGCATCTGGTCGATGATCAATGGCCACACAACCCCCATTTTTGTCGAAAATAGCCATGAACGACCATTTTCAATAATACCGAAGGCTAACACCTACGGATTTTTGACCAAGAAATGGTCTCCACCAGAAATCCAAGAATGTGATCTATGGCAAGGAAACATATGTGGGGTGAGGTGTATGAGCCTCTGGTCGATGATCAATGGCCACACAACCCCCATTTTTGTCGAAAATAGCCATGAATGACCATTTACAATAATACCGAAGGCTAAGACCTACGGATTTTTGACCAAGAAATGGTCTCCACCAGAAATCCAAGAATGTGATCTATGGCAAGGAAACATATGTGGGGTGAGGTGTATGAGCCTCTGGTCGACGATCAATGGCCACACAACCCCCATTTTGCCGAAAATAGCCATGAATGACCATTTTCAATAATACCGAAGGCTAACACGTACGAGTTTTTAACCAAGAAATGGTCTCCACCAGAAATCCAAGAATGTAATCTATGGCAAGGAAACATATGTGGGGTGAGGTTTATGAGCCTCTAGTCGATGATAAATGGCCACACAACCCCCATTTTTTATGAAAATTGCCATGAGCGACCTTGAGAATAGCCATGAGCGACCATTTTCAATAATACTAGAGGCTAACACCTACGGATTTTAGACCAAGAAATGGTCTCCACCAGAAATCCAAGAATGTGATCTATGGCAAGGAAACATATGTGGGGTGAGGTGTATGAGCATCTGGTCGATGATCAATGGCCACACAACCCCCATTTTAGTCGAAAATAGCCATGAATGACCATTTTCAATAATACCGAAGGCTAACACCTATGGATTTTTGACCAAGAAATGGTCTCCACCAGAAATCCAAGAATGTGATCTATGGCAAGGAAACATATGTGGGGTGAGGTGTATGAGCCTCTAGTCGATGATCAATGGCCACACAACCCCCATTTTTGTCGAAAATAGCCATGAATGACCATTTTCAAAAATACCAAAGGCTAACACGTACGGATTTTTGACCAAGAAATGGTCTCCACCAGAAATCCAAGAATGTGATCTATGGCAAGGAAACATATGTGGGGTGAGGTGTACGAGCCTCTGGTCGATGATCAATGGCCACACAACCCCCATTTTGCCGAAAATAGCCATGAATGACCATTTTCAATAATACCGAAGGCTAACACGTACGAGTTTTTAACCAAGAAATGGTTTCCACCAGAAATCCAAGAATGTAATCTATGGCAAGGAAACATATGTGGGGTGAGGTTTATGAGCCTCTGGTCGATGATGAATGGCCACACAACCCCCATTTTGCCGAAAATAGCCATGAACGACCATTTTCAATAATACCGAAGGCTAACACGTACGAGTTTTTAACCAAGAAATGGTCTCCACCTGAAATCCAAGAATGTGATCTATGGCAAGGAAACATATGTGGGGTGAGGTGTACGAGCCTCTGGTCGATGATCAATGGCCACACAACCACCATTTTGCCGAAAATAGCCATGAACGACCATTTTCAATAATACCGAAGGCTAACACGTACGAGTTTTTAACCAAGAAATATTCTCCACCAGAAATCCAAGAATGTGATCTATGGCAAGGAAACATATGTGGGGTGAGGTGTATGAGCATCTGGTCGATGATCAATGGCCACACAACCCCCATTTTTGTCGAAAATAGCCATGAATGACCATTTACAATAATACCGAAGGCTAACACCTACGGATTTTTGACCAAGAAATGGTCTCCACCAGAAATCCAAGAATGTGATCTATGGCAAGGAAACATATGTGGGGTGAGGTGTATGAGCCTCTGGTCGATGATCAATGGCCACACCATTGATCATCGACCAGACGCTCATACACCTCACCCCACATATGTTTCCTTGCCATAGATCACATTCTTGGATTTCTGGTGGAGACCATTTCTTGGTCTAAAATCCATAGGTCTTAGCCTCTAGTATTATTGAAAATGGTCGCTCATGGCTATTTTCATAAAAAATGGGGGTTGTGTGGCCATTGATCATCGACCAGAGGCTCGTACACCTCACCCCACATATGTTTCCTTGCCATAGATCACATTCTTGGATTTCTGGTGGAAACCATTTCTTGGTTAAAAACTCGTACGTGTTAGCCTTCGGTATTATTGAAAATGGTCATTCATGGCTATTTTCGGCAAAATGGGGGTTGTGTGTCCATTGATCATCGATCAGAGGCTCATACACCTCACCCCACATATGTTTCCTTGCCATAGATCACATTCTTGGATTTCTGGTGGAGACCATTTCTTGGTCAAAAATCAGTAGGTCTTAGCCTCTAGTATTATTGAAAATGGTCGCTCATGGCTATTTTCATAAAAAAATGGGGGTTGTGTGGCCATTTATCATCGACTAGAGGCTCATAAATCTCACCCCACATATGTTTCCTTGCCATAGATCACATTCTTGGATTTTTGGTGGAGACCATTTCTTGGTCAAAAACTCGTACGTGTTAGCCTTCGGTATTATTGAAAATGGTCGTTCATGGCTATTTTCGACAAAAATGGGGGTTGTGTGGCCATTGATCATCGACCAGAGGCTCATACACCTCACCCCACATATGTCTCCTTGTCATAGATCACATTATTGGATTTCTGGTGGAGACCATTTCTTGGCCTAAAATCCGTAGGTGTTAGCCTTCGGTATTATTGAAAATGGTCGCTCATGGCTATTTTCGACAAAAATGGGGGTTGTGTGGCCATTGATCATCGACCAGAGGCTCATACACCTCACCCCACATATGTTTCCTTGCCATAGATTACATTCTTGGATTTTTGGTGGAAACCATTTCTTGGTTAAAACCTCGTACGTGTTAGCCTTCGGTATTATTGAAAATGGTCGTTCATGGCTATTTTCGACAAAAATGGGAGTTGTGTGGCCATTGATCATCGACCAGACGCTCATACACCTCACCCCACATATGTTTCCTTGCCATAGATCACATTCTTGGATTTCTGGTGGAGACCATTTCTTGGTCAAAAATCCGTAGGTGTTAGCCTTCGGTATTATTGAAAATGGTCGTTCATGGCTATTTTCGACAAAAATAGGGGTTGTGTGGCCATTGATCATCGACCAGACGCTCATACACCTCACCCCACATATGTTTCCTTGCCATAGATCACATTCTTGGATTTCTGGTGGAGACCATTTCTTGGTTAAAAACTCGTACGTGTTAGCCTTCGGTATTATTGAAAATGGTCGTTCATGGCTATTTTCGGCAAAATGGGGGTTGTGTGGCCATTGATCATCGACCAGAGGCTCGTACACCTCACCCCACATATGTTTCCTTGCCATAGATCACATTCTTGGATTTCTGGTGGATATCATTTCTTGGTCAAAAATCCGTAGGTGTTAGCCTTCGGTATTATTGAAAATGGTCATTCATGGCTATTTTCGACAAAAATGGGGGTTGTGTGGCCATTGATCATCAACCAAAGGCTCGTACACCTCACTACACATATGTTTCCTTGCCATAGATCACATTCTTGGATTTTTGGTGGAGACCATTTCTTGGTCAAAAACTCGTACGTGTTAGCCTTCGGTCAAAAACTCGTACGTGTTAGCCTTCGGCTCATACACCTCACTACACATATGTTTCCTTGCCATAGATCACATTCTTGGATTTATGGTGGAGACCATTTCTTGGTCAAAAATCCGTAGGTGTTAGCCTTTAGTGTCATTGAAAATGGTCGTTCATGGCTATTTTCGACAAAAATTAGGGTTGTGTGGCCATTGATCGTCGACCAGAGGCTCATACACCTCACCCCACATATGTTTCCTTGCCATAGATCACATTCTTGGATTTCTGGTGGAGACCATTTCTTGGTCAAAAATCCGTAGGTGTTAGCCTTAGGTATTATTGAAAATGGTCGTTCATGGCTATTTTCGACAAAAATGGGGGTTGTGTGGCCATTGATCATCGACCGGACGCTCTTACACCTCACCCCACATATGTTTCCTTGCCATAGATCACATTCTTGGATTTCTGGTGGAGACCATTTCTTGGTCTAAAATCCGTAGGTGTTAGCCTCTAGTATTATTGAAAATGGTCGCTCATGGCTATTTTCAAGGTCGCTCATGGCTATTTTCATAAAAAATGGGGGTTGTGTGGCCATTTATCATCGACTAGAGGCTCATAAACCTCACCCCACATATGTTTCATTGCCATAGATCACATTCTTGGATTTCTGGTGGAGACCATTTCTTGGTTAAAAACTCGTACGTGTTAGCCTTCGGTATTATTGAAAATGGTCGTTCATGGCTATTTTCGGCAAAATGGGGGTTGTGTGGCCATTGATCATCGACCAGAGGCTCGTACACCTCACCCCACATATGTTTCCTTGCCATAGATCACATTCTTGGATTTCTGGTGGAGACCATTTCTTGGTCAAAAATCCGTACGTGTTAGCCTTTGGTATTTTTGAAAATGGTCATTCATGGCTATTTTCGACAAAAATGGGGGTTGTGTGGCCATTGATCTTCGACCAGAGGCTCATACACCTCACTACACATATGTTTCCTTGCCATAGATCACATTCTTGGATTTATGGTGGAGACCATTTCTTGGTCAAAAATCCGTAGGTGTTAGCCTTCAGTGTCATTGAAAATGGTCGTTCATGGCTATTTTCGACAAAAATTAGGGTTGTGTGGCCATTGATCGTCGACCAGAGGCTCATACACCTCACCCCACATATGTTTCTTTGCCATAAATCACATTCTTGGATTATTGGTGGAGACCATTTCTTGGTCAAAAATCCGTAGGTGTTAGCCTTCGGTATTATTGAAAATGGTCGTTCATGGCTATTTTCGACAAAAATGGGGGTTGTGTGTCCATTGATCATCGACCAGACGCTCATACACCTCACCCCACATATGTTTCCTTGCCATAGATCACATTCTTGGATTTCTGGTGGAGACCATTTCTTGGTCTAAAATCCGTAGGTGTTAGCCTCTAGTATTATTTAAAATGGTCGCTCATGGCTATTTTCGACAAAAATGGGGGTTGTGTGGCCATTGATCATCGACCAGAGGCTCATACACCTCACCCCACATATGTTTCCTTGCCATAGATTACATTCTTGGATTTTTGGTGGAAACCATTTCTTGGTTAAAACCTCGTACGTGTTAGCCTTCGGTATTATTGAAAATGGTCGTTCATGGCTATTTTCGACAAAAATGGGGGTTGTGTGGCCATTGATCATCGACCAGACGCTCATACACCTCACCCCACATATGTTTCCTTGCCATAGATCACATTCTTGGATTTCTGGTGGAGACCATTTCTTGGTCAAAAATCCGTAGGTGTTAGCCTTCGGTATTATTGAAAATGGTCGTTCATGGCTATTTTCGACAAAAATAGGGGTTGTGTGGCCATTGATCATCGACCAGACGCTCATACACCTCACCCCACATATGTTTCCTTGCCATAGATCACATTCTTGGATTTCTGGTGGAGACCATTTCTTGGTTAAAAACTCGTACGTGTTAGCCTTCGGTATTATTGAAAATGGTCGTTCATGGCTATTTTCGGCAAAATGGGGGTTGTGTGGCCATTGATCATCGACCAGAGGCTCGTACACCTCACCCCACATATGTTTCCTTGCCATAGATCACATTCTTGGATTTCTGGTGGATATCATTTCTTGGTCAAAAATCCGTAGGTGTTAGCCTTCGGTATTATTGAAAATGGTCATTCATGGCTATTTTCGACAAAAATGGGGGTTGTGTGGCCATTGATCATCAATCAAAGGCTCGTACACCTCACTACACATATGTTTCCTTGCCATAGATCACATTCTTGGATTTTTGGTGGAGACCATTTCTTGGTCAAAAACTCGTACGTGTTAGCCTTCGGTATTATTGAAAATGGTCGTTCATGGCTATTTTCGGCAAAATGGGGGTTCTGTGGCCATTGATCATCGACCAGAGGCTCGTACACCTCACCCCACATATGTTTCCTTGCCATAGATCACATTCTTGGATTTCTGGTGGAGACCATTTCTTGGTCAAAAATCCGTAGGTGTTAGCCTTCGGTATTATTGAAAATGGTCATTCATGGCTATTTTCGACAAAAATGGGGGTTGTGTGGCCATTGATCATCGACCAGAGGCTCGTACACCTCACTACACATATGTTTCCTTGCCATAGATCACATTCTTGGATTTTTGGTGGAGACCATTTCTTGGTCAAAAACTCGTACGTGTTAGCCTTCGGTATTATTGAAAATGGTCGTTCATGGCTATTTTCGACAAAAATGGGGGTTGTGTGGCCATTGATCATCGACCAGAGGCTCATACACCTCACCCCACATATGTTTCCTTGCCATAGATCACATTCTTGGATTTCTGGTGGAGACCATTTCTTGGTCAAAAATTCGTAGGTGTTAGCCTTCGGTTTTATTGTAAATGGTCATTCATGGCTATTTTCGACAAAAATGGGGGTTGTGTGGCCATTGATCATCGACCAGAGGCTCATACACCTCACCCCACATATGTTTCCTTGCCATAGATCACATTCTTGGATTTCTGGTGGAGACCATTTCTTGGTCAAAAATCCGTATGTGTTAGCCTTTGGTATTTTTGAAAATGGTCATTCATGGCTATTTTCGGCAAAAATGGGGGTTGTGTGGCCATTGATCGTCGACCAGAGGCTCATACACCTCACCCCACATATGTTTCCTTGTCGTAGATCACATTCTTGGATTTCTGGTGGAGACCATTTCTTGGTCAAAAATCCGTAGGTGTTAGCCTTCGATATTATTGAAAATGGTCGTTCATGGCTATTTTCGACAAAAATGGGGGTTGTGTGGCCATTGATCATCGACCAGACGCTCATACACCTCACCCCACATATGTTTCCTTGCCATAGATCACATTCTTGGATTTATGGTGGAGACCATTTCTTGGTCAAAAATTCGTAGGTGTTAGCCTTTAGTGTCATTGAAAATGGTCGTTCATGGCTATTTTCGACAAAAATTAGGGTTGTGTGGCCATTGATCGTCGACCAGAGGCTCATACACCTCACCCCACATATGTTTCCTTGCCATAGATCACATTCTTGGATTTCTGGTGGAGACCATTTCTTGGTCAAAAATCCGTAGGTGTTAGCCTTCGGTATTATTGAAAATGGTCATTCATGGCTATTTTCGGCAAAATGGGGGTTGTGTGGCCATTTATCATCGACTAGAGGCTCATAAATCTCACCCCACATATGTTTCCTTGCCATAGATCACATTCTTGGATTTTTGGTGGAGACCATTTCTTGGTCAAAAACTCGTACGTGTTAGCCTTCGGTATTATTCAAAATGGTCGTTCATGGCTATTTTCGGCAAAATGGGGGTTGTGTGGCCATTGATCGTCGACCAGAGGCTCATACACCTCACCCCACATATGTTTCCTTGTCGTAGATCACATTCTTGGATTTCTGGTGGAGACCATTTCTTGGCCTAAAATCCGTAGGTGTTAGCCTCTAGTATTATTGAAAATGGTCGCTCATGGCTATTTTCAAGGTCGCTCATGGCTATTTTCATAAAAAATGGCGGTTGTGTGGCCATTTATCATCGACTAGAGGCTCATAAACCTCACCCCACATATGTTTCCATGCCATAGATCACATTCTTGGATTTCTGGTGGAGACCATTTCTTGGTTAAATACTCGTACGTGTTAGCCTTCGGTATTATTGAAAATGGTCGTTCATGGCTATTTTCGGCAAAATGGGGGTTGTGTGGCCATTGTTCATCGACCAGAGGCTCGTACACCTCACCCCACATATGTTTCCTTGCCATAGATCACATTCTTGGATTTCTGGTGGAGACCATTTCTTGGTCAAAAATCCGTAGGTGTTAGCCTTCAGTGTCATTGAAAATGGTCGTTCATGGCTATTTTCGACAAAAATGGGGGTTGTGTGGCCATTGATGATCGACCAGAGGCTCGTACACCTCACCCCACATATGTTTCCTTGCCATAGATCACATTCTTGGATTTCTAGTGGAGACCATTTCTTGGTCAAAAATCCGTAGGTGTTAGCCTTCGGTATTATTGTAAATGGTCATTCATGGCTATTTTCGACAAAAATGGGGGTTGTGTGGCCATTGATCTTCGACCAGAGGCTCATACACCTCACTACACATATGTTTCCTTGCCATAGATCACATTCTTGGATTTATGGTGGAGACCATTTCTTGGTCAAAAATCCGTAGGTGTTAGCCTTCAGTGTCATTGAAAATGGTCGTTCATGGCTATTTTCGACAAAAATTAGGGTTGTGTGGCCATTGATCGTCGACCAGAGGCTCATACACCTCACCCCACATATGTTTCCTTGCCATAGATCACATTCTTGGATTTCTGGTGGAGACCATTTCTTGGGTAAAAATCCGTAGGTGTTAGCCTTTGGTATTTTTGAAAATGGTCATTCATGGCTACTTTCGACAAAAATGGGGGTTGTGTGGCCATTGATCTTCGACAAGAGGCTCATAAACCTCACCCCACATATGTTTCCTTGCCATAGATTACATTCTTGGATTTATGGTGGAGACCATTTCTTGGTCAAAAATCCGTAGGTGTTAGCCTTCAGTGTCATTGAAAATGGTCGTTCATGGCTATTTTCGACAAAAATTAGGGTTCTGTGGCCATTGATCGTCGACCAGAGGCTCATACACCTCACCCCACATATGTTTCCTTGCCATAGATTACATTCTTGGATTTCTGGTGGAAACCATTTCTTGGTTAAAAACTCGTACGTGTTAGCCTTCGGTATTATTGAAAATGGTCATTCATGGCTATTTTCGACAAAAATGGGGGTTGTGTGGCCATTGATCGTCGACCAGAGGCTCATACACCTCACCCCACATATGTTTCCTTGCCATAGATCACATTCTTGGATTTCTGGTGGAGACCATTTCTTGGTCAAAAATCCGTAGGTCTTAGCCTCTAGTATTATTGAAAATGGTCGCTCATGGCTATTTTCATAAAAAATGGGGGTTGTGTGGCCATTTATCATCGACTAGAAGCTCATAAACCTCACCCCACATATGTTTCCTTGCCATAGATCACATTCTTGGATTTCTGGTGGAGACCATTTCTTGGTTAAAAACTCGTACATGTTAGCCTTCGGTATTATTGAAAATGGTCGTTCATGGCTATTTTCGGCAAAATGGGGGTTGTGTGGCCATTGATCATCAACCAGAGGCTCGTACACCTCACCCCACATATGTTTCCTTGCCATAGATCACATTCTTGGATTTCTGGTGGAGACCATTTCTTGGTCAAAAATCCGTAGGTGTTAGCCTTCGGTATTATTGTAAATGGTCATTCATGGCTATTTTCGACAAAAATGGGGGTTGTGTGGCCATTGATCATCGACCAGAGGCTCATACACCTCACCCCACATATGTTTCCTTGTCGTAGATCACATTCTTGGATTTCTGGTGGAGGCCATTTCTTGGTCTAAAATCCGTAGGTGTTAGCCTCTAGTATTATTGAAAATGGTCGCTCATGGCTATTTTCAAGGTCGCTCATGGCTATTTTCATAAAAAATGGGGGTTGTGTGGCCATTTATCATCGACTAGAGGCTCATAAACCTCACCCCACATATGTTTCCTTTCCATAGATTACATTCTTGGATTTCTGGTGGAAACCACTTCTTGGTTAAAAACTCGTACGTGTTAGCCTTCGGTATTATTGAAAATGGTCATTCATGGCTATTTTCGGCAAAATGGGGGTTGTGTGGCCATTGATCGTCGACCAGAGGCTCATACAACTCACCCCACATATGCTTCCTTGTCGTAGATCACATTCTTGGATTTCTGGTGGAGACCATTTCTTGGTCAAAAATCCATACGTGTTAGCCTTTGGTATTTTTGAAAATGGTCATTCATGGCTATTTTCGACAAAAATGGGGGTTGTGTGGCCATTGATCATCGACTAGAGGCTCATACACCTCACCCCACATATGTTTCCTTGCCATAGATCACATTCTTGGATTTCTGGTGGAGACCATTTCTTGGTCAAAAATCCGTACGTGTTAGCCTTCGGTATTATTGAAAATGGTCGTTCATGGCTATTTTCGACAAAAATGGGGGTTGTGTGGCCATTGATCATCGACCAGACGCTCATACACCTCACCCCACATATGTTTCCTTGCCATAGATCACATTCTTGGATTTCTGGTGGAGACCATTTCTTGGTTAAAAACTAGTACGTGTTAGCCTTCGGTATTATTGAAAATGGTCATTCATGGCTATTTTCGGCAAAATGGGGGTTGTGTGGCCATTGATCATCGACCAGAGGCTCGTACACCTCACCCCACATATGTTTCCTTGCCATAGATCACATTCTTGGATTTCTGGTGGAGACCATTTCTTGGTCAAAAATCCGTAGGTGTTAGCCTTCGGTATTATTGTAAATGGTCATTCATGGCTATTTTCGACAAAAATGGGGGTTGTGTGGCCATTGATCTTCGACCAGAGGCTCATACACCTCACTACACATATGTTTCCTTGCCATAGATCACATTCTTGGATTTATGGTGTAGACCATTTCTTGGTCAAAAATCCGTAGGTGTTAGCCTTCAGTGTCATTGAAAATGGTCGTTCATGGCTATTTTCGACAAAAATTAGGGTTGTGTGGCCATTGATCGTCGACCAGAGGCTCATACACCTCACCCCACATATGTTTCCTTGCTATAGATCACATTCTTGGATTTCTGGTGGAGACCATTTCTTGGGCAAAAATCCGTAGGTGTTAGCCTTTGGTATTTTTGAAAATGGTCATTCATGGCTATTTTCGACAAAAATGGGGGTTGTGTGGCCATTGATCTTCGACCAGAGGCTCATAAACCTCACCCCACATATGTTTCCTTGCCATAGATTACATTCTTGGATTTATGGTGGAGACCATTTCTTGGTCAAAAATCCGTAGGTGTTAGCCTTCAGTGTCATTGAAAATGGTCGTTCATGGCTATTTTCGACAAAAATTAGGGTTGTGTGGCCATTGATCGTCGACCAGAGGCTCATACACCTCACCCCACATATGTTTCCTTGCCATAGATTACATTCTTGGATTTCTGGTGGAAACCATTTCTTGGTTAAAAACTCGTACGTGTTAGCCTTCGGTATTATTGAAAATGGTCATTCATGGCTATTTTCGACAAAAATGGGGGTTGTGTGGCCATTGATCGTCGACCAGAGGCTCATACACCTCACCCCACATATGTTTCCTTGCCATAGATCACATTCTTGGATTTCTGGTGGAGACCATTTCTTGGTCAAAAATCCGTAGGTCTTAGCCTCTAGTATTATTGAAAATGGTCGCTCATGGCTATTTTCATAAAAAATGGGGGTTGTGTGGCCATTTATCATCGACTAGAGGCTCATAAACCTCACCCCACATATGTTTCCTTGCCATAGATCACATTCTTGGATTTCTGGTGGAGACCATTTCTTGGTTAAAAACTCGTACGTGTTAGCCTTCGGTATTATTGAAAATGGTCGTTCATGGCTATTTTCGGCAAAATGGGGGTTGTGTGGCCATTGATCATCGACCAGAGGCTCGTACACCTCACCCCACATATGTTTCCTTGCCATAGATCACATTCTTGGATTTCTGGTGGAGACCATTTCTTGGTCAAAAATCCGTAGGTGTTAGCCTTCGGTATTATTGTAAATGGTCATTCATGGCTATTTTCGACAAAAATGGGGGTTGTGTGGCCATTGATCATCGACCAGAGGCTCATACACCTCACCCCACATATGTTTCCTTGTCTTAGATCACATTCTTGGATTTCTGGTGGAGACCATTTCTTGGTCTAAAATCCGTAGGTGTTAGCCTCTAGTATTATTGAAAATGGTCGCTCATGGCTATTTTCAAGGTCGCTCATGGCTATTTTCATAAAAAATGGGGGTTGTGTGGCCATTTATCATCGACTAGAGGCTCATAAACCTCACCCCACATATGTTTCCTTGCCATAGATTACATTCTTGGATTTCTGGTGGAAACCACTTCTTGGTTAAAAACTCGTACGTGTTAGCCTTCGGTATTATTGAAAATGATCATTCATGGCTATTTTCGGCAAAATGGGGGTTGTGTGGCCATTGATCGTCGACCAGAGGCTCATACAACTCACCCCACATATGTTTCCTTGTCGTAGATCACATTCTTGGATTTCTGGTGGAGACCATTTCTTGGTCAAAAATCCATACGTGTTAGCCTTTGGTATTTTTGAAAATGGTCATTCATGGCTATTTTCGACAAAAATGGGGGTTGTGTGGCCATTGATCATCGACTAGAGGCTCATACACCTCACCCCACATATGTTTCCTTGCCATAGATCACATTCTTGGATTTCTGGTGGAGACCATTTCTTGGTCAAAAATCCGTACGTGTTAGCCTTCGGTATTATTGAAAATGGTCGTTCATGGCTATTTTTGACAAAAATGAGGGTTGTGTGGCCATTGATCATCGACCAGACGGTCATACACCTCACCCCACATATGTTTCCTTGCCATAGATCACATTCTTGGATTTCTGGTGGAGACCATTTCTTGGTTAAAAACTCATACGTGTTAGCCTTCGGTATTATTGAAAATGGTCATTCATGGCTATTTTCGGCAAAATGGGGGTTGTGTGGCCATTGATCATTGACCAGAGGCTCGTACACCTCACCCCACATATGTTTCCTTGCCATAGATCACATTCTTGGATTTCTGGTGGAGACCATTTCTTGGGCAAAAATCCGAATGTGTTAGCCTTTGGTATTTTTGAAAATGGTCATTCATGGCTATTTTCGACAAAAATGGGGGTTGTGTGGCCATTGATCATCGACTAGAGGCTCATACACCTCACCCCACTTATGTTTCCTTGCCATAGATCACATTCTTGGATTTCTGGTGGAGACCATTTCTTGGTCAAAAACTCGTACGTGTTAGCCTTCGGTATTATTGAAAATGGTCGTTCATGGCTATTTTCGGCAAAATGGGGGTTCTGTGGCCATTGATCATCGACCAGAGGCTCGTACACCTCACCCCACATATGTTTCTTTGCCATAGATCACATTCTTGGATTTCTGGTGGAGACCATTTCTTGGTCAAAAATCCGTAGGTGTTAGCCTTCGGTATTTTTGAAAATGGTCGTTCATGGCTATTTTCGGCAAAATGGGGGTTCTGTGGCCATTGATCATCGACCAGAGGCTCGTACACCTCACCCCACATATGTTTCCTTGCCATAGATCACATTCTTGGATTTCTGGTGGAGACCATTTCTTGGTCAAAAATCCGTAGGTGTTAGCCTTCGGTATTATTGAAAATGGTCATTCATGGCTATTTTCGGCAAAATGGGGGTTGTGTGGCCATTGATCGTCGACTAGAGGATCATACACCTCACCCCACATATGTTTCCTTGTCGTAGATCACATTCTTGGATTTCTGGTGGAGACCATTTCTTGGTCAAAAATCCGTAGGTCTTAGCCTCTAGTATTATTGAAAATGGTCGCTCATGGCTATTTTCATAAAAAATGGGGGTTGTGTGGCCATTGATCATCGACCAAGCCATGAACGACCATTTTCAAAAATACCAAAGGCTAACACGTACGGATTTTTGACCAAGAAATGGTCTCCACCAGAAATCCAAGAATGTGATCTATGGCAAGGAAACATATGTGGGGTGAGGTTTATGAGCCTCTAGTCGATGATAAATGGCCACACAACCCCCATTTTTTTATGAAAATAGCCATGAGCGACCATTTTCAATAATACTAGAGGCTAACACCTACAAATTTTAGACCAAGAAATGGTCTCCACCAAAAATCCAAGAATGTGATCTATGGCAAGGAAACATATGTGGGGTGAGGTGTATGAGCGTCTGGTCGATGATCAATGGCCACACAACCCCCATTTTTGTCGAAAATAGCCATGAACGACCATTTTCAATAATAC